>NC_134687.1:416300525-416603460 GCF_050947455.1 Rhinoderma darwinii | reverse complement strand
GAAGAAGAAGAAGAAGAAGAAGAAGAAGAAGAGAAGAAGAAGAAGAAGAAGAAGAAGAAGAAGAAGAAGAAGAAGAAGAAGAAGAAACCCTTGCACATACTGACTGTTTAGGAAAAACAAAAAACTCACGTGCATAGTGTAAAACTTACCAGATGTATTAGTTCTACATGATCCAGACCACAACCATTACAACCCAGGGTTTAACCCCTTCCCCCTGCTTGCATTCTGGGCCCTAATGTCCAAGCCATTTTTTACATTTTTTCATTGTCACATTCGAAGAGCTGTAACTTTTTTATTTTTGCGTCGGCATAGCTGTATAAGGTCTTGTTTTTTGCGGGATGACTTGCAGTTTTTATTGGTACCATTTGAGAGTAGATGCGACTTTTTGATCACTTTTTATCACATTTTTTTTAAACTCAGGATTAACAGAAAACAGCAATTTTTCCATTGTTTTTTATTTTTTACGGCGTTCACAGTGCGGGTTAAATAATGTAAAAGCTTTATAGTCGGGGTCGTTACGGACGCGGCGATACCAAATATGTGTAACTTTTTTGCTTTATTGTAGTTTTTTTTAATAGTAAAGCATTTTGTAAGGGGAAAAGCTGGGTTTTTCATTTTTTTTGTTTCACTTTTTTTTATTTTTATTAACTTTATTAAACTTTTTTACTTTTTTACTAGTCCCACTAGGGGACTTCACTATCCTCCGATCGCTATTATAATACACTGCAATACTTTTGTATTGCAGTGTATTACTGCCTGTCCGTTTAAAACGGACAGGCATCTGCTAGGTCATGCCTGCGGCATGATCTAGCAGGCATTCGCTCTTTATTAGACCCCCGGCTGCCATAGAAGACACAGACACTCGGCGATTTTATCGCCGGGTGTCAGTGAGATGAGAGGGAGCTCCCTCCCTCTCTCCAAAACCACTCAGATGCGGTGCTCGCTATTGCGCACCGCATCTGAAGGGTTAAACGGGTGAGATCGATACGAATATCGATCTCACCCGGCAGAGCAGGGACGCCCCCAGCCCTCAGCTGCCTCTAGCAGCTGAGAGCAGGGAGATTTCACGGCTCCCTGCTCTGTTTACTTTATTCTACAGCAGCGACGTAGAATAGCGGCGCTCTAGAATAAAGCCCACTAATGACCGCCGTAAAAAGACGTATCGGCGGTCATTAAGGGGTTAAAGGAGTTCTGTGACATTTATATTGATGGCCTCTCCTTAGGATAGGCCATTAATATTAGATTGGTGGGGGATCCAACTCTCTGCTCCCCCAACTATCACCTGACTGAAGGTGCCATGGCGACAAATGCCACTACCTCTTCATAGTTTATCAGGTACAGCGCCGTACTCTTCCGTAGCGGCTGTGCCTATGATTGCAGTTCTCTACAGCCCATAGGACTGCAATCCCAGGCACAGACACTACAGAACTGTAAGTCACCGTACCTGGTAAACTATGAAGAGGCCACGTCATTTGTCACAGTGGCACCTATAAATAATCAGTGGGCGTACCGGGAGTCTGATTCCCACCAATCTGCTATTGAGGACCTCTCCGAAGGCTAGGCCATCAATATAAAAATCCCAGAGAACCCCTTTATCCAAGCGATCTTTAATAGATCATGAATGTTCCATTGTGGTTTTTTACATTCCGTATACGTTTTAATTAAAGGCTATTTTTTTTCTCTTTTAAATAGACATTTTTATATATTTTTTTTTAAAAACACCAAACTATCAGCGTGATCGGTGCAACTTTCTAAATATTTTTTGTTAAGAAAAAAAAATATTTACTTTGAGATACAGCTGCTTTGCAATCTGTATACAGAGCAGCTGTACCTAGCGCTGAAACCAGAATCAGTCATGTAAGCGGCACTGACGGGTTCACGCAAAATCGAGCGGTTACCAATCACATCTGAGTTCATAACTTAGATGTGATCGATAACAGGACCCGCTTTCACTGAAGCCATCAGTCGTGCTGACCAGACGTGCAAGATACAGCTGCTCTGTATACAGGATACAAAGCAGCTGTATCTCAAAAAATATTTGTGTACATAGCCTTTAAGTCTGCAGTAAGATTGTTGAATATAGAGTTGAATATAAACAGTTATAAGGTTATTCAAAATAAGATATTACCGAAGGAAAAAAAAAAAAAAAACAGTAAGTAACAGTGTGTGTGTGTTTTTAAATTTATTTTTTTTAAAACTCACCGCCTGCACATATGCATTCAGAGCCTGCTGAGATATTTTCGGATTTTGTCCGGTACAGAAGAACAGAGAAAGATAAGCATTGCCAAGGATATCTGTGAAAGCAAGTCAACAAGAAAGTACACAATGCAGAATCAATAAGCAAACAGCACATTCTACATCCGAAACTTCACAGATAAATGACAAAATGACAGAAACCTGACGGAATCCATTAAAGTCGGCACTACCGTTTTGTTCTTTTGTTTCTACGATGTAATAAAAAAAAAAAAAACACAAACGCAGATGTGAACATAGCCTTGGGGAAACGCAATAAAAAGAATGGAAAGGTATAGGGTATTCTCTAGTCTTAGAAACGGCAAGGTTTTTAAATGCATAGTGAGAATGGAGCGTCTTAAATCACCAGTCTACTGCTATGTGAAATCTTTTTGCTGTATTTTCTCACCGAGAAAAAAAGCGCAACAAGAACAAATTTACAGAAACGGGTGAATATAACCGTACAGCAAAGATCTATATAATGCTCCCTCAAGTTACAATATTAGTTCTGAAAAAAAAAAAAAAGTAACTAGTTCCAAAGCCACCAAAAGGTCAACCCAAACATAGGAAAAAAAAAAATTAAGAAAAATAAGCAGATACCCAATATCCAGAAAGCCAGTCCTTACATATAAAAGTCAGAAAGCTATTGGAAGCTGGTGAATTACTATCGGGTCCAGTTCGGTACACCAAGCGTATAGTTAAAAACAAAATGAAGCCATCCCAACCTGGTGTCCAAAGGAGCAGCTCTACTTGATACATCTAGCACTGTACCTCTGGGAGGCGCTAATGAGTTAATGGGATGATCCGATTTACTCGTGCTTAACCAGTTAAATACCAATACTAATTGGTTAGATCTTGAAAATATTGTAACCTGCAGCCATGGTAACACGAGGGACCACAGGACAAGTCCGGGGGCATAACAACTTTTATCATTTCTGTATTTTAATTATTTTTTTGTTATAAATAATGGTTTCTCTTAGAGAAAAATGTAAATAAAAAAACGCGAGCATATGCAAAGTACTTACACCAGGAGGTGCCATCTCTTGTATCCATCTGAACAGCTTGCTTGGCTTGCTTCACACTATCCATAATATTTCGAGAAACTTCATCAGCATCCTGGGAGCGCTGCTGCCTCATCACCATTGAGAGGTTTCGCAGTGAGACTTTGTTCTTACACTTCAATAAGACATTGAATGGGAAGTCGTATTTACATTTACAGGAGAGAAGATGGAAGACCGCTAAAATACCGGACGAATACTACACACTCCTACATGTGTTATCAATACTTACATGATTCAGAGCACCCAAAAAACAAGTCTTTGCAGCGGTCACATCCATTTTCTTCCAGTAGACTTCGCCGAGCTGATTCCAAGCTTCTAAGAGATCTGGGTCCAGTTTAACTGCCTTAGAAAGGACTTCCTCGGCTTCGAGGCAATAGTTGGGTGTCACATTCAGAGCCTTTCCCTTTAGCAGTAAAAAGAAGGCTTTGCTCTTCCATGCATCTAAAAAATAAGAACCGACACAAAATAAAAAAAGTGATGACCGTTCTTCTCCAATTAAAAAAAAAAATGAAAACTAGTAAAATAAGGATTACAATGTGCTGCTTTACCATCAGTCTCCTCCATCAAAGAAATGGTTTTCTCCATTTCGTCTTTTACGTCATATTGTTTCCGAACAGCATCCTCCACGCCATGGGTTTCAAAATAGTGGTCCCGAAAATTATAAAGTTTTTCTACTAGTTCCTGCAATAGAAAAGTAGCTCGACAAGCTCCATACACCAAGACATACATTTTTAAAGATTAACATGTTATTTTCAGTTTGTTTTCCCTCTAGCTGAACGGGCCTTTCTATGTATTACATGGAACAGCCGATCATTTAAATTGCCAGCATATAATAGAACATTTCCCTTGTAGAGGCCAGCCGGAGCTTTTCCCTGTAATAACGGTCACTTTCCCTGGGTTACTGAAGCTGGATCAATGATAATCAGCTTCAATATAAGGCCTCATGCACACGACCGTAGTGGTGTGCACGTCCCGTGATTTGAGACTTCCAAGTGTCACCCACAAGTCACAGGTCGTGCACATGGCCGTGTACATTCATTTCAATGAGCCTGGACCGCAAAATGCGTCCTTAAGACATGTCCAATCTTTTTGCGGTCCAGACTCTCGGGCAATGCACAAACCGTGGAAACCACGGTCGTGTGCATGGGTCCATAGAAATGAATGGGACCACAATTCACCCGCAGATTTGCAGGTGAATTCCGTCCACAAAAACACGTTAGTGTGCATGAGGCCTAAAAAAGGGCTGTCATAATAAAACAACCCCTTTAACTCCTTCTCAACATTTGTCGTATGGATACGTCATGCAAAGTCAGTGCTTCCCGCAAATTGCTGTAGCCATACGACAAATGGATGACACGGTCTCAGAAGCGGAGTCCGTGCCATCATCCCCGGGTGTCAGCTGTATGTTACAGCTGACACCCTGCTGTAATGACGAAGACCGAACTTCGCTCCGATCCCCGCCACTACCCCCTTTAGTGCAGTGGTCAAATGCGACAGCTGCATTTAAGGTGTTTGTAGCCAATCGCCACCCCAGTGACGAAATTGCCACCCTGGAGGCAGGGCCTAAAAGGCTTCCGGTACCGATGGCGCAGGCTCAGAAGCGAGCACCATGCTGTAACGGCAGGGACCCGAGCTGGCTCCAATCCCTGCTATTAACCCCTTAGATGCAGCGATCAAAAGCGATCGCTGCATCTTAGTGGGTGCAGACGGCTGCTATAGCAACAGGAGACCTAACAATGGCCTCCTGGTATGCCATTACGGAAGCAGATTAGGGCCCACCCGGAGGCAGAGCCTAATCGGCTTGGGGTTAGTAAACGACTGACAGTTCTAATACATTGCACTACATAGGTAGTGCAATGCGTTAGAACATAAATCAAACAGTTAGACCTTCAAGTCCCACAGTGGGAAGAAAAAAAAAATAAAGTTTAAAAAAAGTAAAAGTAAAATAAAACACAATTGCCCTTTTTCCCCTTATCAAATACTTTATGATCAAAAAATAAATAAAATAAAACCATACATATTTGGAATCCCCACGTCCGTAACAGCCGGATCTATAAAAATATTATTTTGTGTCGCGCGGTGGTCGTAAAAAAAAAAACCGCAACACAATAAGAGACAATGCCAGAATTGCTGTTTTTTGGTCTCCTTGCCTTCCAAAAGTTGGAATGAAAAGTGAAAAGAAAGTCGCATGTATCCAAAAATGGTACCTAGAAAAACTATAGCTCGTCTCGCAAAAAACAAGCCCTCATACAGCTCAGTCGACGAAAAAATGGAAAGGTTATGGCGATAAATTTGGTATTACCGGGATCATTCTGACCCACAGAATAACGTTAACATGTCATTTATAACGCATGGTGAACTCTGAATATGTTTAAAAAACAAAAAAAACAACCCTTATAAACACTACGTTTATGAAAGAATAAAAAAGTTAAGGATCCAATAAGTCAGCAAAGAAAAAACATGCGGTTGTGCAGGCCCGAGGGGAACATTTCTACTGTTTCAAGAGGCAATTTATCAAGGCCCTAAAATTAGGGAACCAGGAAGACGAGAGCCCAAACATATCCGCTGGAAGCGAGGGTGCCCGCAAAAGACCAGGACAACACTTCCCAGCAAAATTCCCCAAATTGGAAAGGTGTAGAGTGTACACGAAAAGGGGGATAAGAAAGGACACCTTATATCAGTGCGACACCGGCCTGTGCAGAAAGGATTGCTTCACAGCGTGAGGGCTTATTAAGACGAACGGGATATACGTTCGTGCAACGCGCGTGATTTTCACGCGCGTCGCACGGACCTATATTAGTCTATGGGGCAATGCAGACAGTTGCGTGACTTTTACGCAGCGTGAGTCCGCGGCGAAAAACTCACGACATGTCCGTTCTTTGTGCGTATTTCGCGCATCACGCACCCATAGATGTCAATGGGTGCGTGAAAACCGCGCACCGCACACGAAGGCACTTCCGCGGGACGAGCGTGATTCGCGCAACAGCTGTGAAACTATGAATGTTAACAGAAAAGCAACACGTGCTTTTCTGTATACAAACATCCAAACGGAGTGTCATAATGATGGCGGCTGTGCGAAAATCACGCAGCCGCGCATAATACGGGGCTGACACACGGAGCTGTTAAGTACCTTTTGCGCGCACAAAACGCCACGTTTTCTGCGTGCACAAAACGCACACGCTCGTGTGAATCCGGCCTTAATGTGAGGCACGAGGCATTATTAATTTTGAACCTCCATGTGCCTCACATTAATAGTAATTAACCATCATGTACTTCACACATTAACCCAATGTTGTCCATTATGACTGAGGAACATGATGGGGTTAATTACTATTAATGTCAGGCACATTGAGGTTCAAAATCCATCACACCACGTGAAAGAGAAGTACTTTTTTTTTTTTTATTGTGGTTGGCAAAGTATTATTTTGGTATCGCGTATCACAATACTACACGTAGTATCGGTATCGAAGTCCAAATTCTGGTATCGTGACAACCCTAGACAAGAACCCATAAGACCACAGTCTCCGAAAATCTGCTGTCCCTCTATTTTTAGGACAGTGCCAGAAACAAATATCATTGGATTGCCCTTCAAAAACAGGGAGCCGTTCGACAAACTCAAGACTTTAGGCAACCATGGGTAAGGTGAAGTGAGTGAAGCTCTGTGCAGTACACAATGTATTACCTAGAATTCTAGTACAGAATGTGGGATATTTATTAGAACTAAACAAGGTAAAGCAGGGGAATTGCCTACAGCAACCAATCAGACAGCAGCTAAAAATGAGAGCAGCAATCTGATTGGTTGCCATGCGCAGGGCCTCCACGTTTTGCACCATGATACCTCTACAGTGCTGTAATTTGCAGGAACTTGACGAGCTTTAACCCCGTAGGGTATGTGCACACGTGAACTGTCTTTTACGTCTGAAAAGACAGACTGTTTTCAGGAGAAAACAGCTGCGTCGTTTCAGACGTAAAAGCTCCTCCTCGTATTATGCGAGGCGTCTGTGACGCCCGTAATCTTGAGCTGCTCTTCATGGACTTCAATGAAGAACGGCTCAAATTACGTTGCAAAGAAGTGTCCTGCACTTCTTTGCCGAGGCAGTCAATTTACGCGTCGTCGTTTGACAGCTGTCAAACGACGACACGTAAATGACAGGTTGTATGCACAGTACGTCGGCAAATCCATTCAAATGAATGGGCAGATGTTTGCCGACGTATTGTAGCCGTATTTTCAGGCGTAAATCGAGGCATAATACGCCTCGTTTACGCCTGAAAATAGGTCGTGTGAACTAAGCCTTAGTGACCACCAATACGCCTTTTCACGTTGGTCACTAAGGGGCTTTAGGCTAAGGTGCCGCCTTTTCACGGGAGTGCTTTAGCCTAATGTAGCGCTAAAACAAATGATCAAAGCTCCGTTCTCTCAGCTACCGGAGGTAGCCGAGTGTTCGGAGCAACAACCAGAGACCATCACAAGTGGTCTCTGGTCACGTGATCGCCGTGAATCATTATATCACGGTGTTCACTGCAAAGCGGCAGATCGTTACCATTTCTCTCCTCTCATGGAATAACTCCTTAGGGTATGTGCACACACACTAATTACGTCCGTAATTGACGGACGTATTTCGGCCGCAAGTCCCGGACCGAACACAGTGCAGGGAGCCAGGCTCCTAGCATCATACTTATGTACGATGCTAGGAGTCCCTGCCTCGCAGCAGGACAACTGTCCCGTACTGTAATCATGTTTTCAGTACGGGACAGTTGTCCTGCAGCGAGGCAGGGACTCCTAGCATCGTACATAACTATGATGCTAGGAGCCCGGCTCCCTGCACTGTGTTCGGTCCGGGACATGCGGCCGAAATACGTCCGTCAATTACGGACGTAATTAGTGTGTGTGCACATACCCTTAGAGAGGAGAGAGAAGTAATCTGTTCTGCAGTATACCCCAGATGAATCCCCCCCCTCCTCCCACGTCCGATCCAATGCCCCAAAATGGCACACGCATGCGCTTTGCAAAACCTGCCTGTGTCCGCAGCTGGCACAGCAACCATCAGGGACCGTTGTGACTGGTCCCTGATCAGGTGATCTCTGTGATAAAACCTATCACAGACAGTTATTTTTAGAACAGCCAGGACATGGGCTGTGTTTCTCTCTCCTCTCATTGTAGTTGTTCTGTGAGAGGAGAGAGAGAGAGAGATCAGTCTGCGTCCTGTGCTGTCAAAAAAAAAAAAAGTCAGTGCTTCCCGCAAATTGTTGTAGCCATACGACAAATGGATGACACGGTCTCAGAAGCAGAGTCCGTGCCATCAACCCTGGGTGTCAGCTGTATGTTACAGCTGGCACCCTGCTGTAATGACGAAGACCGAACTTCGCTCCGATCCCCGCCACTACCCCCTTTAATGCAGTGGTCCCTTCCTAACGAGCCAGATATGGGGTGAAATTGTACAAAGTGTGCGAGGGCACAAAGGGTTACACCTGCGGTTTTAAAATATATGAAGGCAGGGACCGCCAAATTCATACCCAAGGCTGCCCAGAAACTATTGGAACCTCTGGCAAAATAGTGTGGAACCTAATGGAGCCATTTCTGCACAAGGGGTACCACGTCTATACAGACAACTTTTATACAGGTGTTGCCCTTTATAAAGCCCTCCATGCTGCAAATACAGGGGCCTGTGGGACAGTACAGAAGAACAGAGTGGGATTCCCACAACAGTTGGTGTCCAGGCGTTTCGAAACAGGAACATCCATGGCCCTTGCAAGTGAGGAATTACTTGCAGTGAAGTGGGCCGACAAGAAGGATGTCTACATGCTGTCCACCGTACACATGGACACCACTGTAGCAATTACGGAGAGGGGGGGCTACCACTGCAAAGCAGAAACCTGTCTGTGTAACAGACTACAACAAATTTATGGGGGGGGGACCTTTCCGACCAGATGCTTCAGCCTTACCTGGTGAAGCGCAAAAAAAGGCCTGGTACAAAAAGGTAGCAATCTACCTCATCCAGGTTGCTACCTATAACAGTTTTGTTATTTTCAAAAAAGCCCAAGGAACGCTCACTTTTCTTTAATTTCAGGAGAAGGTCATTGAGCATCTCCTTTTTGAGTCCACTATACCGGCACAATCCTGCGAATGGGAGGATGTGCGCAGGCTTTCAGAGCGCCAATTTTTACACCCCGTTCTTTCCACTGAGACCCAAAAAAGGTGTCGGGTATGTAGCAAGCATGGTAGGAGAAGGGATACCCGCTTTTATTGCCCCATGGGTCCATCAAAACCAGCCCTTTGTAACTACCCCTGTCACACGATTTCAAATTACTAGAATTTAACAAAAAAATAAATAAATGGGGGGGGGGGGTCTTTTTAGGGAGTCAATTTCTTTATATTTTCTTTTTAGTTTGTGGGCTTTCCAAGTAGGGATTATTTCTTGTGGGAGAGGTTGTAGAGCACATTCTTTTCAGACCGTGAAACTAATTTTACCCCTTATGATTTTTTTTATTTATTTGTGGGTGATCAAGTGCTGGAAGTAATTGTCCAGTACAAAATCCCACATCCACAATTTTTTTTATTTTGACTGTTCTTATGACTATGTCCTGCCACATACAGCTGTTACATTCCTAATTCTGTACCGTGATACGGGCATGATATTTTTTTTTTGGAGGATCTCTAATAATTGAGCTGTTCCTTATCAATACACCATGGGCTTTGTTACAGTTCTTCTAGAAATACTGACCTCATTTTGGGGATTAGTGATCCTTTACTGTTCCTATAGATGGTTTTGGACATTGCCCCTCTATATATTCTGTAGGTGATTGGTTGTTTTGTGCACATAGCGGTTCCTACCTTGCCGGGCAGGGGCCTGTTATGGTGTACCGCATCACTTGGCACGTTCGTCCCTCATATAAGGATTGATGGAGCCAAAGAGACGTTGTACAACCAGTCACTGAAAAAAATAAAACCTTGTCATGGCAGCCCTGCAGGTGTTCTTCTATCTAGTGAACAGACTCGAGTAGGCAACATAGTTGGATACATTTTCCTCCATTTGTATATATTGCCCTTCACTTCAGTACAGATAATTTTTTCCGCTATAATTATATAGAAGACCAGAACGCTGTTTACAATGGCATCAGAATGATACAAATGTGGGACAACTTCTTTGTTAGCAAGACATAGTCATATAGACAGTCAAATGCATTTCTAAGCACATGCCTCCCTTATGAGTACATAGCGTCGCTTTTCTTCTGTATGGCCCCCCCCCCAAGATAAGAATGCAATATATTTCTAACACAGCAGCCGATTTACACAGATATGTTTTTCTATCACTTCATTTGAAAAATTATTAAAAATGTGCATAAGATATATATCCATATTATCTGAGAATTCCCATTAATTCCTCCTTTTTACATTTTTGCGTTGTGTATCTCTACACCCCTAGATAAATACCTTATGGGGTCTAGTTTTTTTTAAATGGGGTCATTTATGGGGGATTTCTATTGTTCCGGCAGCTAAAAGCCTCTCCAAAACGTGCAGTGGGGCCTAGAACATTTTCAAGCAAAATATGTCCTGAAAGCCCCCGGGTGCTCCCTTCCTTTTTGGCCCTGCCGCGTATCCAGGCAGCACATTAGGGCCACAATGGGGGAATTTTTGAACACAGGAGAAACAGGGTGATGGATTTTGGGGTGTGTTTCTTCATTCTCATGTTCGCTTTACAAAGAAATCTGTCTTTAAAATGACACATTTGTGGAAAAAATTAGAAAATATTCTGCACCTGCTATGCATGAATTCTTACAAAGAACAGTGGGGTCAAAATACTTACAACACCCCTTAAAAAATACCTTAAGGGGTGTAGTTTTAAAAATGGGGTCAAGACTTCAAAGTGTATCAAATTATTATAACAGTTGTAAGTCTCCTAAATTGCTAAAAAAAAAAGTTTTCAAAAGTTTTCAAAACCGCTGCTAAAATACAGTGGAGAGATGTAAATATATAATAAAAAAAAGTGAAAAGTGTGCAGTATGTATGTAGAAATGTGACATATTGCAGTTCAAAATAGGGAAAAGGTAAATGTTTTTCAAAATTTCACACATTTTTGTAATTTTTTATTAATTTACGCAAATTGTATCCGTCTACTTTTACCACCTATATAAAGTACAACATGTGAGGAAAAAACAAAATGTCAGAATTACTTGGATATTCAAAACGATTGCAGAGTTATTCTCTCATAAAGTTACACATGCCAGATTTCCAAAATCTGGCTTGGTCACTAAGGGGTTAATGAAAAGTTGTGTTTGTTTTTACGATACACGTAAGGCCGGACTTACACGAGCGTGTGCCTTTTGCGTGTGGTTCCCCCTTGATTTTCACGCACCCATTAACTTCAATGGGTGTGTGATGCGCGAACGCAAATAAAGCACATGTCGAGAGTTTTACGCAGCGGACACACGGACACGCGCTGCGTGAAACTCACTGACAGTCTGCACGGCCCCATAGACTAACAGGTCCGTGCGAGGCGCGTGAAAATCAATGCGCGTTGCACGGACGTATTACACGTTCGTCTAAATAAGCCCTAACAGTTATACTAGTATCCTAGCAGCAAGTGAGGGGACTGACCCTGCACAACCTAACAGAAGCCGACAGTCGGGGTTGCTATAGCAACAGACAAGGTAAAGCGACAGTAAACTGAGCGATAAACTTTCCAGCAATAAATTCCCAGGAACGCCAGCGCTGCCATGTGCAGTAAATACAATAGCCGGCAGCTGACAGGCTTGTGGATTACAAGCACGTCTTCCTATGCACAGCAGCACACAATAAACACACCAGCTATTACTATAGGTCAGTCTGTAAAGCACGCACATAAGAAACAGCAAGTAGAGCAGGTGAGGAGACACTGGCACATTGCGCAGCGCCACTACTAGTGCACGTGACAGCCACCTAGACTGTACGAGCACACCGGGCTGCCCTCTTCTATGTAACCCTCGTCCCCCTGGAGCTCGGGCATACCTGTAATTTATTCCTCACTTCTGTTTCTGTTTCTGTTTCCGCTCCCCCTTCAGCCATCATTTCAGAAGCTCTCTCCCCCTTCTAGTTAGTCTGTTAAAGGCTTCAGAGCAGGATAAAGGCGGGAGTCTCGGCTACAGCACACCCTGGCGGCGGGGCGGAGTTAAGACAGCTACTTTCATAGCAATGTCTTCTGACAAAGACTCTTTGCCTTCTGAACAAATTAATAATGTTCTGTTCGAATTGTCTTTCTACCAAACGATACCAATTTCTTTTATGGGCATATTTTACAGTTGGCACATCTGCACCGTTTTGCTGGTACAATATATTACAAATAGGGTGTTAAAAATTCTACTTATGCCATGCTCTAAACCAGGGGTCTCAAGCACGCGGCCCGCGGGACACAGAGCCGCTAGTACAGACTCTGCTCCGGGACTCTGGAATTTCCTGACATCGCTGTCCACATATGAAAAGCGATGTCTGGGGCTTCCCCAGAGCCGGAGTCCCGTGCAGAGCGCTAGTATCGGCTCTGCTCCGGGACTCTGTGGAATTCCCTGACATCGCTGTCCTGTCCATATATGGACAGTGTGTCAGGGTCTTCCCCAGAGCGGAGTCCCGGGCAGAGCGTTAGTATCGGCTCTGCTCCGGGACTCTGGCATTCCCTGACATCGGTGTCCATGTTTGGACACACGATGTCTGGGGCTTCCCCAGAGTCGGAGTCCTGGGCAGAGCGCTAGTATAGGCTCTGCTCTGGGACTCTGGGGAAGCCTCTGACATCGCTGTCCATACATCGACAATGATGTCAGGGGCTTCCCCAGAGCAGGAGTCCCAGTGATGTCAGGAGCACAGCTGGAGTCCCAGGAAGAGCCTACTAGCGCTCTGCCCGGGACTCCAGCTCTGGGGTTACCCCTGACATCTCTGTCCATATATGGACAGTGTTGTCAGGAGCAGAGCTGGAATCCCAGGCAGAGTGCTAGAAGTGGCTATGCTCTGGGACTCCAGCTCTGGGCAAGCCCTTGACATCACTGTCCATATATGGACACTGATGTTAATGGCTTCCCCAGAGTTTCGGCAGTGCTCTGCTCCGGGACTCCGGCTCTGGGGTTGCCCCTGATATCACATTCCGGTCCAGGAGGATCCCCTGACGTCACTGTGTATGGACAGTGACGTCAGGGGCTCCAACAGTAGAGGAATCCCCAGCCAAAGTGTCGGCAACGCTCTGGCTGGGGATTCCACTCCTAGAGGGAGCCTCAATGGAGTTATCTACTTGGGGTGTGTGTGGCATTATCTGCAGAGGGCACTGTGGCAGCATCTGTGGAGGGCACTGTGGCAGCATCTGCAAAGGGCACTGTGGCAGCATCTTCGGAGGGCACTGTGGCAGCATCTATGGAGGGCACTGTGGCAGCATCTACGGAGGGCACTGGCAGCATCTACAGAGGGCACTGTGGCACCATCTACAGAGGGCACTGTTGCAGCATCTACAGAGGGCACTGTGGCAGCATCTACAGAGGGCACTGTGGCAGCATCTACAGAGGACACTGTGGCAGCATCTACAGAGGGCACTGTGGCAGCATCTACAGAGGGACCTGTGGCATTATCTAGGGGTGTGTTGCATTATCTACAGAGGGCACAGTGGCATTATCTACAGAGGGCACTGTGGCATTATCTAGGGGTATGTTGCATTATCTACAGAGGGCACTGTGGCATTATCTACAGAGGGCAGAGTGCTAGAAGTGGCTATGCTCCGGGACTCCAGGTCTGGGCAAGCCCTTGACATCACTGTCCATATATGGACACTGATGTTAATGGCTTCCCCAGAGTTTCGGCAGTGCTCTGCTCCGGGACTCCGGCTCTGGGGTTGCCCCTGATATCACATTCCAGTCCAGGAGGATCCCCTGACGTCACTGTGTATGGACAGTGACGTCAGGGGCTCCAACAGTAGAGGAATCCCCAGCCAAAGTGTCGGCAACGCTCTGGCTGGGGATTCCACTCCTAGAGGGAGCCTCAATGGAGTTATCTACTTGGGGTGTGTGTGGCATTATCTGCAGAGGGCACTGTGGCAGCATCTGTGGAGGGCACTGTGGCAGCATCTGCAAAGGGCACTGTGGCAGCATCTTCGGAGGGCACTGTGGCAGCATCTATGGAGGGCACTGTGGCAGCATCTACGGAGGGCACTGGCAGCATCTACAGAGGGCACTGTGGCACCATCTACAGAGGGCACTGTGGCAGCATCTACAGAGGGCACTGGGGCAGCATCTACAGAGGGCACTGTGGCAGCATCTACAGAGGACACTGTGGCAGCATCTACAGAGGGCACTGTGGCAGCATCTACAGAGGGACCTGTGGCATTATCTAGGGGTGTGTTGCATTATCTACAGAGGGCACAGTGGCATTATCTACAGAGGGCACTGTGGCATTATCTAGGGGTATGTTGCATTATCTACAGAGGGCACTGTGGCATTATCTACAGAGGGCACTGTGGCAGCATCTACAGATGACTCTGTGGTAGCATCTACAGAGGACTCTGTGGCAGCATCTACAGGGGGCACTGTGGCAGCATCTACAGAGGGCACTGTGGCAGCATCTACAGAGGGCACTGTGGCAGCATCTACAGAGGACATTGTGGCAGCATCTACAGAGGGCACTGTGGCATTATCTAGGGGTGTGTTGCATTATCTACAGAGGGCACTGTGGCATTATCTACAGAGGGCACTGTGGTATTATCTAGGGCTGTGTTGCATTATCTACAGAGGGCACTGTGGCATTATCTACAGAGGGCACTGTGGCAGCATCTACAGAGGACTCTGTGGCAGCATCTACAGAGGACTCTGTGGCAGCATCTACAGAGGACTCTGTGGCAGCATCTACAGGGGGCACTGTGGCAGCATCTACATAGGACACTGCGGCAGCATCCACAGAGGGCACTGTGGCAGCATCCACAGAGGGCACTGCGGAAGCATCCACAGAGGGCACTGCCGCAACATCCACAGAGGGCACTGTGGCAGCATGCACAGAGGGCACTGCTGCACTATCTAAAAAGGGGCTGCCCAATCTTGACGTGTCTGCCAAACGCTGCTAACTGAGCCGCCGGACTGCATTTAGCGACATTTAAACTGTAGGGTTATGTGCACACGAGAAGTGGCTTTTACGTCTGAAAAGACAGACTGTTTTCAGGAGAAAACAGCTGCGTCGTTTCAGACGTAAATGCTGCTCCTCGTAATATGCGAGGCGTCTTTGACGCTCGTAAATCTTGAGCTGCTCTTCATTGAATTCAATGAAGAACGGCTCAAATTACGTCTGAAAGAAGTGTCCTGCACTTCTTTGACGAGGCTGTATTTTTACGCGTCGTCGTTTGAAATTCAAATGAATGGGCAGATGTTTGCCGACGTATTGGAGCCCTATTTTCAGACGTAAAACGAAGCATAATACGCCTCGTTTACGTCTGAAAATAGGTCGTGTGAACCCAGCCTAAAACTGGATTGTTGAAATAAGCATGTGGAGAATTCTCTCAAATTTTAAACCTAGCGGTATTATTATAGTAATGTAGTATTAGTATTATATTAATATCGTGTTATAGTAGATCAAATAACTAACTGATTAACAATAATTTTGTATTGTATCAAATTTGAAAGTAATGCGGCCCGTCAACTTCCCATTTTTTCTATATGCGGCCCACTTACCCAGCCGAGATTGAGACCCCTGCTCTAAACTAAGGTGTTTTTTTTATGACTATATGGGCCCACTGAGGTTTTGTTAACCACACATTGTCCTGTATTTGACAGATTTGTAGCATGTCTTCCCCATTTACCCCCCTTTTCTGTGCAATTATTGCTAAGGCCTTATTCACACGAACATGTAATACGTCCGTGATACGCTCGTTAAAACAACGCATGCCACACGGACCTATGTCATTCAATGGGGCCATTCACACATGCAGTGTTTTTCACGTAGCGTGTGTCTGTTGCGTAACACTCACTGCATGTCTTATTTTGTGCGTTTTTAGCGCATCACGCACCCATTGAAGTGAATGGGTGCGTGAAAATCACGGACGCATGTTCGTGTGCTGTCCGTTATTCACGCACAAGTTCGTAAAAAATTAAGTAAAGAAATGTGCGACAACATCACCAACTGATGCCACACGGAACACACACGGAACTGCAACGCATGACAAACTTGCCTGTTTTTTGTGGACGCAAAACGGACACGTTCGTGTGAATAATGCCTTAGGGTATGTGCACACGCTAGCTGTCATTTACGTGTGAAAAGACAGACTGTTTTCAAGAGAAAACAGCTGCCTCGTTTCACACGTAAATGCTCCTCCTCGCATTTTGCGAGGCGTCTGAGACGCTCGTAAATCTTGAGCTGTGCTTCATTGACTTCAATGAAGAACAGCTCAAATTACGTGGCAAAGAAATGTCCTGCACTTCTTTGCTGAGGCAGTCCATTTACGCGTCGTCGTTTGACAGCTGTCAAACGACGACGCGTAAATTAAAGGTTGTCTGCACAGTACGTCGGCAAACCCATTCAAATGAATGGGCAGATGTTTGCCGACGTTTTGTAGCCTTATTTTTAGACATAAAACGAGGCATAATACGCCTCGTTTACGCCTGAAAATAGGTCGTGTGAAGCCAGCCATAATGTGAACAAGGCAAATTAGGCACCTTCCCTGAAGTGTATATCCAGCCAACTGGTCTACAACAGTCAATTAAAGGGTTATTCCCATCTAAGACATTTATGGAATATCCACAGGATATGCTATAAATGTCTGATAGATGCGGGTCTCGGAGCTGGGACTCGCATCTATCAGATATTTATGGCATGTCCCGTGGATATGCCATAAATGTCTTAGATGGGAATAACCCTTTAAACTTACCATAGACAGGAGAAATTTGTTGAAATTAAGACTAGGGCGACTTTGGACGCAACATAGGTCTCTACCGTGACCCGCCTGTCGCAAGAAATCCAGCAGGAGTGGATTTGTTGCAACTGTCGGGTCGCGGTAACCCGCGGGTCACAACGTGTCCACATTTCCTTTTCTTGATGCACGCAGGGACACATAGCGATCTTTTTCCGGGCGACATGTATCGCGGCCAAAGTCACTGTATAGCCGTAGCCTAAATAGAATAATTCCTATTTTCTCCAAATAGATTCATTTAAGGGACCGATTCCCATCAGACAAAGTATTAAAACATTGATCTTCCATGGTGAACATGTGAGCCAGTAGTTGGTAGTATTCTGAAATTTTTGCCACAAGAAATAAATATTTTTGACTTACCTGCAGGGGGGTTGCTATAGGGGGTGCAGAGGTAGCAGTCGCTAACAAACAGAATTGTTTGTTACACCGTTAAACATACAGTCAAAAGAAAATCCAAATGACTGCAAGTTTCCATCTCATGTCTATGCCCAGCTGTAAGATGGCCTACACATTTAGGCCTTGTTCACACAGTGCAGATTTGCTGCAGATTTTGCAGGTATTTTTAAGCTAAAACCAGGAACGGAAGTTAACCAGAAGAAATATATAAAGGAAGGCCTTATAGGTCTGGATCCAATTTTGGTTTAAAAAAAATGCATGCAAAATCTGCAGCAAATCTGCACTGTGTGAACAAGGCCTAAAGGGGTTATCCAGGATTAGAAAAACATGGCTGTATTCTTCCAAAAACAGTGCCAAACCTGTCCACAGGCTGTGTGTGGTATTGCTGGTAAACCAAACTGCAATACCAGACACAACCCATGGACAGGTGTGGTGCTGTTTCTGGAAGAAAGCAGCCATGTTTGTCGAAACCTGGAAAATCTCTTTAACCCCTTGTCAACATTTGACATAACTATATGTCATGGTCGGCAAAGAGTTCCAGGAATTTGCTGTATAGTTGAGGCAAGATGATAGCGTAGGCTCAGAACTCACTACGCCCCGAGATGAATTCCTTGATAGGTGTCGTTTCCAAAATGGGGTCTTTTAGACCGGGTTCCCACATAGCGTAAACACTGCGGAATTTCCACAACGGAACTCTGTGTGAAAATTCTGCAGCGTTTACAGTAGCAGCAAAGTGGGTGAGATTTCGAAAATCGAATGCCCATGCAGCGTAAAAGTTAATAAATTGACCTGCGGTACGGAATTTAATTCTGCAGCATGTCAATTTATGCTGCGTTTTCATTGATTTTCATGCGATTACCACACCATGCTGGTGGAATTAGAGACCGGGTCCTGTGAGGGCAAGAGTGGGGCTTAAACCCCACGCATATCGCCGTTAGTAAAGCTTCATCAAGACCCGGTCTCTAATACCACCAGCATGGTGTGGTAATCACATATTTTCCTATCTTGCATATTGTCTCATCATTTATTTGCATTGTCTTTGCATTCTGCAGGGGCGTAGCTGGGGGGGGGGGGCAGGAGGGGCATGTCCCCTGGGCGCAACTAAGAGAGACGGTAGGGGGGGCGCCGGGGCCGGACATACCATAAGTCAGGTTGAGCTGCTGGCTTCAGACAGCAGCTTTCAGCATTGTGTGGGGGCAGCAAACGAGAGGCCACCACACAGGCGCTGTAAATATTAGACCAGTGTCCATCACGCAGGACTTGTTTCTCTACCCTGCATGTCCCCTTCTCTGCTCCAGCTGTTCTATCATTAGCTGTCAGCAGTCGGGGACAGAGCAGGGGGGAGGGGGAGGAAGTCTGCAGGGACAGTACAGTACAGGCAGAAAGCAGGTCAGGGAAGTTTACATCAGACTCTCCTCCTGTCATATCGGACCTAAGAAGTGATGGCAGCTAGAAGCTAATAACAGAGTGTGGTGTGCACTCTTCCTGACCTCCTCTAGGGGCAGCACTGTAGCTGCAGGCTGTCTTCCCCTCCTCCTCCTGACTACTGAACTCCAGGCAACCATCACTGCTGTGTGTGTATTCTGTCTGTCTATCTGTGTCTGTCTGTATTCTATCTATCTATCGCGGGAGCTGGAGCCGGTCCCCTGCACTCAATTGTATTCGCGTCCTTAGGACGCGGTACAATTGACTTCACTAGCGATGCCCTGGCGAGGCACATGACGCCTCGTCATTCGGCACTTTAGTGATGATGCAGTCGGCGATGACGTCATCGGGCCGCTGCAACGTTCCGCTGGAGGACTGGCAGGCTGGAGGACGGAGCGGGAACAGGACAGATAAGAAATTTTGGTTTTTTTCCTTCTACCGTGGGCAGCGTTGTATATAGTCCCCAGTAGCTACAGGGGACTATATAGGGAACATAAACTACAGGGGACAATACATAGGTAGCAGTAGCTACACGGGACTATATAGGGAACATAAACTACAGGGAACAATACATAGGTAGCAGTAGCTACAGGGGACTATATAGGGAACAGTTGCTACAGGGTTCTATATAGGGAACAGTTACAGGGGACTATATAGGGAACAGTAGCTACAGGGGACTATATAGGGGTCCTTATCTACAGGGAATGCCTCAGGGGGCCCTATCTACAGGGGGCACTATACAGGGAATGCTACAGTGAATGCCACAGGGGGCCCTATCTACAGGGAACGCCACATGGGGCCCTATCTACAGGGAACGCCACAGGGGCCCTATCTACAGGTGGCACTATACAGGGAACGCTACAGTGAATGCCAAAGGGGACACTATCTACATGGAACACTACAATGGGCCCTGTCTGCGTACATGGGGTGCTATCTACAGGGAACGCTACTACCTACAGAAGGCTCTATGGGGAGCACTATCTACAGGGGGCACTGTGTGTGGTGCATTACTTTACAGTGTTTGACACAATTTTATTCAGGGGCACAGTGTATGTTACTATTATATTCAGGGGCACAGTGTGTAGGACTATTATATTTGGGGACACAGTGTATGATACTATTATATTTATTGGCATAGAGTTTGGCACCATAAGAATTTGCTCTTCGTTTATAGATGCAGAAATGTTGAAAAAGTGAGCTTCCGAAGACATCTGATTGAGCAAATTGACCCATTTCCGCAGAAATGTGTCATGGCCAGGAGGCATCATAGAGTTGTGGACCAGATGGAAAAGTAAAGAGAAAAAGAACGAATCTGAGAAGTTGTCACCGGTGAGTCACTAAATGTAAATGTTTATTCTCCCTGTGACTGCTCAGTACTGTAGTCACTGTATGCTCTGCAGCGAGATGATGTGTGTATCGTTCTTTTTTGTGAAACTGCAACTCCCAGCATATCCTTACCATCGTTCTGGCTATACTGGGAGTTGTAGTTTTATTCCGTACAAACTTATATGGCAGCGGTTAAACTAAATTTGCAAATTATCTCTGTACTGAGCTGTATTTTTACTGGAGCTGTATATATGTACTGAGATTGGTTCTGGTGCTGTATTTAGGTACTAAGCTTGGTTTTGGTGTTGTACTGAGCTTCGTTCTGGTGCTGTATTTATGTACTGAGTTTGGTTCTGGTGCTGTATATATGTACTGAGCTTTGTTCTGGTGCTGTATATATGTACTGAGCTTTGTTCTGGTGCTGTATATATGTACTGAGCTTTGTTCTGGTGCTGTATATATGTACTGAGCTTGGTTCTGGTGCTGTATACATGTACTGAGCTTGCTCCTGGCACCGTATCTGTGCATTAGCCAGAAGAGTTGTCGCGGATTACTGTGCACGCCGCACTGTCCTCCACCCTTCTCATGTGCACTGCCTAACTAAATGGGCTGAGCACGCTTAGCTTATTGAATGTGCGCATATAGGCCTATACGTAATGGGTGGGTTTAATATAATGTGTTGGTAGGTCTATACGCTTATGTAATTATATACATAGTGTATACACTAAAGGATTCTGGACAGGGAATTTCCTTATTTAGAGTCCACTTTAATGTAGGGGGTATTTGGAATATTGTAATGGTTTTATTTTATTATTAGAATCATTTTCAATGGCGCGATACAGTGCAAAACACTGTGACCCCCCGCAGCGCGTATCTCATATCGATCTATCTAATTATCTATCTATCTATCTCATGTCTATCTATCTAAATCTGCAACAAACGTCAAGTCCCCAAAAAATAACCCAGTATTTTTTCATAGTTTAAAATAAAAAGACTATACTCACTTCCTGTGACGCTCTTGTGGCAGCAGATCCCTGGTCCCCCGATGGTCTCTGTACAGCAGCCAATCAAAGAATGACAGCTGTACAGAGACCATCCAGAGGACCAGGGAGGTGAGTATAGTCTTTTTTTTTATCTTAGCTGGTTTCCACAGCACAATTTGGTGCAGATTTTCTGACAGATTACCCTGCAAATTCCGGGTTACATTTGCCGCAGAATTTTCTGCAGCAAATTTTATCCATGTGTACATACCCTAAATGGACACAAAAGTTACAAATTCTCCACTAGTATACAGGTTTATGCCACCAAAAAACAGATGTAACCCCCCCCCCCCCCCGCAAAAAAAAAATACCTCAGCACAGTGTGAAACTGCACAGGAGTCTTTGCATACATTATACTGCATGTGGGCATCTGTGTGGGCATTGAACTGTATAAGGGCATCTGTGAGGGAATTATACTGCATGGGAAAATTTATATGGGCATTATACTGTGTGGAGGCATATATGTGGGCTTTATACTGTATGGGTGCATCTATGGGGGCATTATGCTGTATGGTGACAGCTATGGGGGCATTATACTGTGTGGTGGCAGCTATGGGGGTATTATACTGTGTGGGGCAGCTAGAGGGCATTATACGGTGTCGCTATGCATGCCGCATCAGTTTTCCCTCTTTGTGATACTTGAAAGTTGGGAGGTATGGTGGAAACCCCAGTCAAACCGTTGCCGACGCTCTTCCTGGGGATTCCGCTCCTGGAGAAGCCCCTTATATGGACAGTGACGTCAGGGGCACCTCTAGGAAGCCCCAATGGCGCTATGTACAGGGAGGGGGTGTAGCGCTATTTAGAGGAGGGTGTGTGTGGCACTATCTATAAGAGGTGGGTGTGGCACTATATACAAGGAGGGGAGTGTGGCACTATCTACAGGGGGGCTGCGTGGCACTATCTACAGGGATTTGTATGGCGCTATCTATAAGGGGCTGTATGTGGCACTATCTACAGGGGGCTGTGTGGCACTATCTACAGGGGGGGTGACACTATCTACAAGGGGGGGTGTGGCACTATTTACAAGGGGGGAGTGTGAACTATCTACAGGGGGGGCTGTGTGGCACTATCTACAATGGGAGGTGTGTGGCACTATCTACAGGGGGGGTGGCAATATCTACAGGGGGCTGTGTGGCACTATCTATAAGATGGGTGTATGGCACTATCTACAAGAGGAGACTGTTCATTATTTCACCATATATATTCTCATTAGCCTCAGTTGTACAATCTGTTTTAGTCAGGCACTGACATCTATATTTTCTTTTAATTTATTGTTAAGTTAACTACTTTATATAACTATATCTGTCACGGTCACAGGGTATGTGGACCCACTAGGCCGCTCCGCCGTAGCGGAGAGGCAGCTGACCAGGTCACAGTCTATACGAAAGTCAATAGTAGATACTAATGCTTGGGTACCTGAACTAGTCCAGACGGTGGCTGTGGCTTCAGCACGGATGGAGGTCGGTGCAGCAGGTAGCGCCAGATGTGGCGGGCAGTATCCGATGTGGCATAAGACACTGGACATGGCAGAAGACATTGGACGTGGCAGAAGACACTGGATGTGGCAGAAGACACTGGACGTGGCAAACGACACTGGACGTGGCAAACGACAGCAGGTGCAGTAGACACGACTCCAACACTGGTAGGTACGGGAAAAAGAACAGCACGGGATACAGGAACAGGTAACAGGGCACGGGTAACAACTGGAATGGGAAACACTAAGGGACCATTTGCAAGACAGACTGGGATAAACTAACAACGCCCAGGCAAGGATCAGAATGGCTGGGGCCTTCTTATAGACCAAGAAATCATGGGCCGTTGATGGTGATGATTTCCTGATATGCGCGCGCTGGCCCTTTAGGGACACAGCAGAACGGAGCGGAAGTGAGCGCTGGCGTTTCCTAGGAAGGAGATGGGGACCAGCGCTCACGGATCCATGGCTGCGGGCGTTGGGAGGTGAGTAAACCCGACGGCCCGTGGCCATGGACGCTACAATATCGCTTATAAAATGTACAAATGGTTTTATGCTCGAGTTACATTAAAAAAAAAGATGAAAAAAAAATGACATGTCATTGATTGGTAGAAAGCAAACCTGGCGAGGGGGAAAGTAATGTCGGGAGGGGGGGTGGGCAAACTGAATCTTTGCCCGAGGTGGTGGAGAACCTAGCTACGCCTGTGCATTCTGTTTTTAAGATTTCATTTTCAGTCATTCAAATGCAGATTTTTCCGGCTGTCCTTTCTTTTAAGTGACAGTTCTGCTGTTTAAATTCTAATAGGGTAACAGTGGGGTACCTTTGGCATTTATTTATGCCAGGGACATGTGCTCTCCTTTCTTCGTTTTTAATTTATTTTTAGATGTTTTTTCGCTTTTCAGTACTGCTGTGCTTATGGTTTGTACTTTTTCTTGTATATTGTAATAAAGTATCTTAAATTGTTCTGGATGTGCGACTCTAGTAGCATTTGTCTTTTCTCTTTTTGTTGTGTAATTGTTACATATTTGTTGAATCAGCACTCCAAGCACCTTTTTACATATATTGTTGTGGCCATCGTATTTCTTGGTTTACCAGTAATATTCAATTGTATCTGCGTATCTGCAAATTCGGGACTGTCGTCAACTATGCGTCAGTAAAAAAAACTGAGGCATGCCCACTTTTGTCCCAACCCACTGAAAACATCACCAGGAGGGTCACATGACCAAACAATTACAATTTTCTATTGCTTTGAGCATAAAGAGCATTGTGTAATTTGTCTTGTGATAATTTCTGGCTTTTGACTACGTCAGATCAATCCTGGACATCAACAGGTCAGGTCTTATTACACTGGCTGGTCTCTAGGAGATTTGGAGCGCAACGTGAGATGCTTGAGGAAGAAGCAAGGAGGAAGAGGAGCCTATGGGTTCATCCTAACATCTCATAGTAGGCCTGCAAAGGCCAATTCCATTCTTTCTACTCTCACCTACGTCAGCACCCGGAGAAATTCTCTGCCTTCCGATGCCTGTCTATCCAGACATTTGACAGACTGCTGGAGGAGCTGCACCCTGGAGTAACCTTACAGGACACCAATACGCTGCAATAAGAAGGCCGACTGTCCACTTTTCCCGTTACCTAGGGAAGGAGGGTGCATGTGAAATGTGATGGACTATGGGTAGATAACATATCAAAATAAAAAATCTCATTCCTGGTCACTAGAAACTCGTTTGCATCCCTGCATTTTGAGTTCTTGCTGGGGACATCGGCCATTTCAGGGATTGTCAAGGAAACCTGTTATGCAATTTGGGCCAGGCTAAAGACCTCAGTCATGCCACCACCAAATACACAACAGTGGCTGGACATCACCCAGGGGTTCACGCAAACAGCGTAGTTTCCCAACTGCATCAGAGCGCTGGATGGTAAGCGTGGCTGATAGTAACTAGAGGTTTATATTTGTAGATATTGGGTCCTATGGAAGCACTTCAGATGCTCGCATCTAAGGCTTCCAGAATTGGTCAATACCCTCTATCCAACCAACTGGCCCTCCCTGAACCTCATATACTTCCCGGATCCACTGGACCACCAGCCCCTTTTGTTCTGGTTGCTGATAAGGAGTTTGCCCTGTCCAACCATGTGATGCGCCCATTTCCCAGTAAAGGATTGGACGAAATATACAATATATAGCGGATATAAAACTGCTGTCTCACGAGGGCAAAAAAGGTAGTTGAGTGTGATTTCGAAATCCTGTCCAAACACTCCAGATGGATCCCTACAAAGCCTGCGTGATTATGCACAACTAACAGGCTGTTGTCACGGCGCGGGTGTGGACCCACTGGGACGTACTGCGTAGCGGGATAGAAGCTGGCCAAACAGGTACAATGCAAAGTCTATAGTCCAGAAAGGGTACCTGAGGCAATGTAGACAGTAGCGGTGGATTCAGGCTAAGATGAGGCCCCGACAGTAGACAAACACCCGGCGGGGTGTGACACAATAGATGCAGCGGAATGCACAACACGACTCCAACTCTTGACGGCACAGAGGCACGGGATACAGGGTACAGGCAGCAGGAACGGGTAACACTGAGAACTGGAAAACACTAGAAGACCATTTGCAATGACAAACTTTAGGTAACACAACAAGGCTCAGGCAAGAATCAAGACGGCAGAGCCCCCTTTATAGTCCAGCAGCATTCTGGGCTAATTGCAGATATTCTGCAACTGTGTGCGCACTGGCCCTTTAAGGCCGTCAGTATCCGGACTAGGAAGTGAGTGCCGGCGTCTCTCAGGAGGGAGATGCCGCCGGGAACTCACTCGTCCATGGCCGCAGCCGTCAGAGGGTAAGTCAGGACGACGGTCCGCGGCCATAGACGTTACAGCTGTAATCTAGCATGGAGCTACGCAGGCCAGGGTGCATTCACATGCAGCAGAAATTTCTGCTGAAAAAATCTGCAGCGTGTGACTGCACTATGGACTTGCACAGCAGGTTGTGAGTTTGCAGATTTTAGTCAAAATATAACACCTCATTCTGCATCAGGATTTTTTTTTTTAATAAAAAATTAAAACCTACTCTGCAGTCTCTATTTCTTTTATACTCGGTACTGTTGAGGAAGTCATGGCTCAACATATATATATTAGACTGAAATTTAGACGAGTGTTCCAACAGACACTCAGTCCGTATCCAGCTCCAGATCATAGATTATATCGATATATATCGCAGAAAAGTAGAGACACAGACATTGCTTGTATGCTCAAAAATACTCCTCTGAGGCTTATTGATCAAACAATTACAATAATATCATTCAAAAGGGGTGTAGGCTTGAGGTTGACCAATCAGAGACACTAACTCGGATTCAGCCAATAGCATAGAATAAAAATATTTAATATTTAGCCAATTACAGACATACAATACATTTCAAATGTAATATTATAGTTTCATTAGATGCTTAGGTCAGACTTGCACCTATTCTATTTGGCAAGAATACAATAGCTTGTTCTTCTAAATGGGGAGTGTGGAGATGCCCCAGAGGAAGGCGGAAGGGTGAAAACCCAGGGTCGAGCGAGAGTGTTGGCGTGCCGCTCACGTTTTTATCAATTTTATTGATTATATGTGTACTAGCTTTTGCTTTCTCATACTTTTGTTTTTGAAGGACATCGGGAAACCGTTTTTTCCTACATCGAACTACAAATACCAGCAGAAACATCTACACATACTGGACCGCAGATTTTCTATTGTATAGAGACTGGGAGAGAGTATTCACACAGTGCCGTTTGAGGATTGAAAACCCTGTTTGTTTTTGTATATTACCTGTGGTGTTTACAGATTTCCACCCAATATTTTTACCTGCTCCGGCCTGAAAGAGATATATATCTATTGGATGTGATAGAGCCAGGGATCATTTCTATATGATACATATAAACCGGTTTAGGGTATACAGTACATAAAAAATAGTGCTCGGATATATTCAATGCAATCTAATCTTCTGTGACCCCTGAGGATGCACCCTTCATACACACTGGGTGCAGAAACGCGTAGGGACACTCATTGACAAAACAGATAATTTAGTGGCAATTGGTCAGGTAGAATTATATTTTATTAGAGCAGGTTTGGTACTATCAGATTGAAATAGAGTCGCAACCCTCTTTTTTTCCTTGTGCTCTAACTAGTCTGACTCTTTTTTTTTTGTCTCTACTAGTTGCGTTGGCATACTTATGAATATTGGAATAGAAACAAATAATAACGAATGTGATAACTTTATGTCTGGGTGTTCAGCCATTGCAGGTGGAGTAGAAATTACATCTCTGCAGGATCCGGCATCCTGATTAATAATCTATAATGTAATTTAATAGAGAATATAAGCAAATGGACCATCCATCAAAGTACTGAACCATATACCGGCCTTCCACCTAACTACCCTACAAGGCATTACCTTTCTTTTTTTTTTTTTTAAAGATAGGACTAATGTTGAACCCACCAATTTTATTTGGCTCCGTTGCACTGCTTTTTTCCCACAACGCAGGAAACACGGCCTGGGTTATCTCCTCCCATGCCCAAGTGTTTCTTGGCCCGGTCCAGTTACGCATTTGTCCTGCTGCCCCTCCTGGACCTGGCAGATCAGTCTGTCCACATTGATCCTGCAAGGTATGGCTAGAACTGGGTGGCACTTTATAGAGCAGGGGCAGGCTGATGTGGTCTTCCTCTGGCTGTCCACGCTGCTCTGGCAGTACCTACTGATTTTTTTAATAAAAAAATATTCTAGCTACTTATCAGGGAAAATCGGACCGCACTCGGATAGCGTCTGTGTGCGGTCCGATTTTTTCACTGACCCATTGCCTTGAATGGGTGGGTCTGAAGTGTGAATCAGACCAAACTAGTGCATGCTGATATTTTCTCTGCACTGACTGGTGATGCGGAAACTCACACATGTGAATGAGCCCATTGACTTTAATGGATCAGTGTTCAGTCCAGTTGCTGTCAGTAATACACTCGGACAGCATCCGGAGGTGAACATCACTCGTCTGAATAGGCCCTAAGGCTATGTTCACACGGCAAATGTTCAGGCTGAAAAATATAAGACTGATTTAAAGATAAAACAGCCTCTGAAAGTGAGGGCTTTTTTGGAGTTGATTGTAAAAACTTTTTAGATTTTTGAAGCGTATTTTCGAAGCATTTTCTGAAGGGGTCAATGGAAAAAATCAGGTTGTAAAAGTCTTCCAGAAATTACATCTTACATCCTTTTTACAAAGAATATTTTTTCCGAGGCATTTTTTTAATTCAGCAGTGTAAAAATACACCTGTATTTCGGAGCATAATATGAGCGTTTTACGCTGCAAAATACACCTGAAAATATGCTATGTGAACATTACCTTCCCTGCAGATAGGTAACATGTGATCCAGAGTAGTGAGGAAGTATACTGTATGACTTCTACACATTGCACTCCTTTAGAAACCAAATAAAAATATAATTAAATAATAAAGACCGAGTGGGCATGTGCAGGGTTCATATCTGCTGTCAGGGCGCAGACATTTAGAATCATAACAAACTGTGAAGAAGTCTCCTCAGCTATACTGCCATTCTAATATAGAAGCTCTGCTTCTTCCCTGACAAGCATGACAGAAAGCTATTTTTACTGGCTGGTTAGCTGTAAACAGAGGATTAATATGCAAAAACGTGCCTGTGGGTAAAGTCACTAAGCAGGCATGTCCTCCAGCGCTCAGTAGGTAGACATGAACATTGCTATACACTTTGAACACAAGGTGGTGATATCATATCACTGGATATTTTTTTTTTAACAGCATTGTTAATTTTTTATTATCAACATATACAATGAATATGATATTTAATGGAGGGAAAAAACATATGAAGAAATACGACTGCGTAATACGAAAATCACCCATCAAATTTTACCGATTCACTCATCCCTATTAAGTAACAACTAAAAAGTGACAATACATTAATTCACCAGCAGAAGGATTTTGAAATAATTTTCACAGATCTGCTAATCTCTAGTATTTAATTATATTGTAATGTTTTCAGTTGCTCAACTAAATATTGCTAATTATGCATAAATCAGGAAATTGTTACTACTAATTGTTACGGTATGTTAACCCCTTCCCCTCCTGCACGTACTATTAGGTCATAGTAGCTGTATCGTTCGCGCTCCATGACCTAATAGTACGTCACGGGAGTAACGGCCTTTTCGGCCGTCTTCCCGACACATGCAGGAGCTGTGACAGCTGCTGTCTTGTACAGCAGTTGCCGCAGCTCCTACAGCGGCGACCGATCGCTGTGTCCCTGCTGATTAACCCCTTAAAAGCCGCGTTCAATAGTGATCGCGGCTTTTTAGGGGTTAAGCTACAATCGCCGGCCTGCTACACGATAGCGGCTGGCGATGGTGACTACGTCCGGCTAGGCCATCGACAAAGTCAGGACCCACTATGCTTGCTGTCAGTGAGTAGCTGACAGGTCTAATACACTGCACTACGCATGTAGTGCAGTGTATTAGAATTGCGATCAGGGCCTCCTGCCCTCAAGTCCCCTAGTGGGACAAAGTAATAAAGTAAAAAAAAGATGTGTAAAAATAAGAAAATAAAACTTTTAAAAGTAATAAAAGTAAAAATCCCCCTTTTTCCCATATCAGTCCTGTATTATTAATAAAAATATATAAATAAACAAATAAACTATACATAATTGGTATCGTCGCGTCCGTAACGGCCTGAACTACAAAATTATTTCATTATTTATCCCACGCGGTGAACGCCGTAAAAGAAAATAATAAAAACCTTACCACAATCACAATTGTTTGGTCACTTCACCTCCAATAAAATTGAATAAAAATAGATCAAAGAGTCGCATGTACCTAAAAATGGTTCTGATTGAAACTACAGTTCGTTACGCAAAAAATAAGTCCTCACACGGCTTTCTTAATGGAAAAATAAAAAAGTTCTGGCTATTAGAATAAGGTAACACAAAAAGTGAATGATTTTTTACAAGTATTTTTATTGTGCAAACGCCATAAGACATCAAAAAAACTATAAACATATGGTATCGCCGTAATCGTATCGCCCCGCAGAATAAAGAGAATATGTCATTTATAGCGCACGGTGAACGCTGTAAAAAAAATAAAATAGAATAAAAAACAATAGTAGAATTGCTGTTTATTAGTCACCACGCCACTTAAATAAAGAATAAAAACTGATCAAAAAGCCGCATGCACCCCATGAAAACTACAATGAATTCCTGAAGGGGTCTGGTTTCCAAAATGGGGTCACTTTTGGGGGGTTTCCACTGTTTTGGCACCACAAGACCTCTTCAAACCGGACATGGTGCCTAATAAAAAAAGAGGCCTCAAAATTCTTTAGGTGCTCCTGTGCTTCGGAGGCCGGTGCTTCAGTCCATTACTACACTAGGGCCACATGTGGGATATTTCTCAAAACTGCAGAATCAGGGCAATAAATATAGAGTTGCGTTTCTCTGGTAAAACCTTTTGTGTTATAGAAAAAAATTGTATAAAAAGGATTTTCTGACAAAAATAAATAAATATGTAAATTTCACCTCTATTTTGCTCTAAATTCCCGTGAAACACCTAAAGAGTTCATAAACTTTCTAAATGCTGTTGAGAATACTTTGAGGGGTCCAGTTTCTAAAATGGGGTGTTTCATAGGGGTTTCTAATATATAGGCCCCTCAAAGCAACTTCAGAACTGAAATGGAACCTAAAAAAATAAATAAAATTAGGCAATACTTCGCTTCTCCTAATGAGCAGCGCCCACTCTGAGATGACCCGAGTTTTGACCGTTTGTATAAACAGAGATCCATATTAGACCGTTTCAGTGCCCGGTTTTCCCAAGCATACACCCCCGAGAATTGTATTTCTATTGATGAGTCCTTGGTACATTTTAAAGGGAGGCTTCAATTCCGCCAGTACCTGTCGGGTAAGAAGGCAAGGTATGGTGTGAAGTAGTATAAGCTGTGCGAGAGTGCATCAGGGTATACCTACAAATTTAGGATATATGAAGGGAAGGACAACAGTATTCAGCCCCCAGAATACCCCCCTTACTGGGAGTTAATGCAAAAATTGTGTGGGATTTGGTGCACCCACTGCTGGACCAGGGCTACCACCTCTACCTGAATTTTTTTTTACCAGCGTCCCACTCTTCAAGTGCCTCGCTTCCAGAAGTACCCGCGGCATGCGGCACTGCTAGAAGAAATCTGAGAGGCCTCCATAAGACTCTGCTTGGGCAAACAAGAAGGGGTGAGAGCAGGGCACAATCCAGCAGCAACATATTGTGTGTCAAGTACAAGGACAAGAGAGATGTCCTTGTATTGACAACAATACATGGCCACACCAGTACCCATGTACCTGTACGAGGTACCAGTACAGAGACCCCCAAACCAAACTGCATCCTGGACTACAATAGGTACATGGGAGGGGTGGACTTGTCAGATCAAGTCCTGAAGCCCTACAGCGCCATGCGGTGCGGTATAAGAAGCTGGCCGTGCACATCATACAGATGGCTTTGTACAATGCGTACATGCTACATCGATGTGCAGGACAGAGGGGAACTTTCCTGGAATTTCAAGAGGTGGTTATCAAGAAACAAATTTTTAGGGACCAAGAAGCTGGAAAAGTACTTCTGGAAGCGAGGCCACACGCATCATACCAGGGCAACACTTTCCAGGAGAAGTTCCCCAAACTGGCAAGAAAGGAAAAAGTCAAAAGAGGTACAAAGTCTGCTATAAGAGGGGGATAAGGAAAGACAGAATATATCAATGTGACACGTATCCTGAAAAACCAGGGCTCTGTATGAAAGTGTTTTAAAATGTATCATACATCCCTTGATTTTTCATCTACCCCAGTTTTACTTACCCTGATGCACTCCGCACAGCTTATCCTCCCTCGTCTTTCCGTTCTGAGCCCTGCTGCGTGCCCAGGCAGCTGATAACAGCCACATTGCGGGTATTGCCATACCCGTGAGAACCCACATTACAGTTCATGGGGTGTATGTCTCCAGTCAAAATGCTCACTACACCTCTAGATGAATGCCTTAAGGGTGTAGTTTTTAAAACGGGGTCACTTCTTGGGGGTTTCAACTGTACTGGTACCTCAGGGGCTTCTGCATACATGACTTTGCAACAGAAAATCCCCAGTAGGCCAAACGGTGGTCCTTTCCTTCTGAGCCCTCCCATGGGCCCAAACGGCAGTTTATCAACACAAATGGGGTATTGCCGCACTCAGGACAAATTGGGCAACAAAATTGGGTATTTTATTTCTTGTGAAAATAAAAAAAATTCAGCCAAAACGACATATTATTAGAAAAAATTAATTTTGTTTGAATTCCCAGCCCAATTGAAATAAGTTATGTGAAAAAACTATGGGGTCAAAACGGTCACAACACCAATAAATGAATTCCTTGAGGGGTGTAGTTTCCAAAATGGGGTCATTTCTGGTGGGTTTCCATTGCTTTGATACCTCTGGGGCTCTGCAAATGCGACACGGCACCCGAAAACCAATCCAGCAAAATCTGGACTCCAAAGAACACACAGCGCTCCTTCCCTTCTGAGGCCTCCCATGGGCCCAAACAGCAGTTTATCGCCATAAATGGGGTATTGCTGCACTCAGGAGAAATTGGGCAATAAAATAGGGTATTTTGTTCCCTGTGAAAATAAAACATTTTGATGAAAAATGACATCTTATTGGAAAAAATTTCATTTTTTAAATTTCACAGCCCAATTCAAATACGTGCTGTGTAAAAACTGTGGGGTCAAAATGGTAACAACAACCATAAATTAATTCCTTGAGGGGTGTAGTTTCCGAAATGGGGTCACTTTTTGGGGATTCCTACTGTTTTGGCACCTCAACACCTCTTCAAACCTGGCATGCTGCCTAAAATATATTCTAATAAAAAAAGAGGCCTCAAAATGTACTAGGTCCTTTTTTGCTTCTGGGGCTTGTGTTTTAGTCCACGAGCGCACTAGAGACACATGTGGGACATTTCTAAAAACTGCAGAATCTGGACAATACATATTTAGTAGTGTTTCTCTGGTAAAACCTTCTGTGTTACAGATTTTTTTTTAATACAATCTACTTTGCTTTCATTTCTGTTAAATGCCTGAAGGGTTAAATAAACTTTCTAAATGCTGTTTTGAATACTTTGAGGGGTCTAGTTTTCAAAATAAGGTGTTTTATGGGGGTTTTTAATACATAGGCCCCTCAATGCCACTTCGGAACCGAACAGGTACCTTAAAAAAAAAGCTTTTGAAATTTTCTTAAAAATATGAGAAATTACTGTTTATGTTCTAAGCCTTGTAACGTCCAAGAAAAATAAAAGAATGTTCAAAAAACAATGCTGGGGGCGTGGCTAGGCGCACTGGAGAGCGGACGCACCTAAAGAGAGCTCCGGGCCAGGTCCGTGAATAACGGGAGAATACACCGCAGAAATGGGGAAAGCTAAGACCCGTAGCTCCCTCAAATGCCCACAAATACCGGGCACTTCGGACGTACCCATCCGCAACTTTTTTCAGCAGCTCCAGGAGCTGGCAGATCCAGACGAAGAGGGCGCCGGATTAGTAGGCCGGCAGGCGCCATCTTGCCCGGACCATGAGGCAGAGGCGGAGGCGCCTCATACGGAAATGGAGCCAAGCCTGGGGACAACCTCGGTGGAGGGTGAGTCAGACCAGGGCCCCTGCCCCGACGATCAGCCCTCAGATAGGCTGGAAGGAGAGCGGATCCACCGCCATCACCAGCCCAAGGGACAGCGAGACAGGGTAGCAGCGGCGGGTACAGCTTCCCAACCGCAGGACCACGTGGCAACCTCCCCTGCACCTTACCTGGGACAGCATACATCGCCTTCTCCTCCTGTTAGTCCAGCGCACTCCCCGATAAACCCAGGAGATGCCGACAGAAGCCTGAGCCCGCCGGCGAAGAAAACGCTGTATATACCTAAACCAGGCATTAGCAGAGAGAGGGGCTTTTCATGTTTGGATGCAGACTCATTACCTATCAGGGAGCCGGGTCGCGATCACCGTGGTCACAGGCCACCTAAAACGGCTGTGGGAGCGAGATCCATGCAGGGGCTGCCCCCTCCTGATGAAGCAGCTCTAACCCTGAGGGGACACCCGGAGCTACAAGCACTACTTGCCCTCCTACCAACAAAGAACGACATGTCTCTATTAGCTGCAGACCTTAAACCAGCTTGGCGCCAAGATCTTCAAAGAGTACAAGGTGAGGTCACGGCGCTACATGCCCGAGTAGACGACTTGGAGGAGTTTAAAAGCCATATCTCGCAATCCGTACAGGAGTTAGAAAGGGTCACTGAGACGCAAGCGACACAACAACGATTCCTGGCGTCACAACAAGATGATTTGGAGAATAGAAATCGAAGGAATAACATATGAGTACGTGGCCTTCCAGAAGCGACACGCACGGCTGACCTCCTCCCCACCCTTAGAGGAATCTTCAATGGCCTCATGAAGAAACCTGTGGAGTCCCACATCGAAATTGATCGAGCCCATCGAGCGCTCAGAGTCCGCAGCAATGATCCCAGTAGACCCCGGGACGTAATTTGCCGTATCCATTACTTCGCAGTCAAAGAGGAAATTATGCAGCAAGCAAGAGCTCTTCCGACCATTGATTTAGATGGAGCAACGATCTCACTGTTCCCAGATCTCTCGCGGCGCACCCTGCGACAAAGAGCACTTTTGAAACCTTTATTATCGGTTCTCCAGTCCCGGAACATTCCCTATAGATGGGGATTCCCTTTTGCTCTCCATGTAAAATGGGGAAACACGATGGCAAGCCTTGAGGTACCGGAAGAGCTTCCTACTTTTTTGCGAGAACTAGAACTGCTGCGGATGTCCCTCCCGGCCTGGGAAGGCTTCCTTAGAGAGCCATCGGGCACGTCATCTTCTGCCGCCTCTTGGGATCTGAGGATTGCTCCTGAGCGACCATCATCACCGAGACCACAGCGCCTGCGTCGCAGACCGACCACTCCAACGAGACGACCCCTGGATCGCTGACTCCTCACTCCCGTTTCTTTATCAGCTTCCAGTGGGTGAATATGCTACGGCTGATGATGTGATTGCAGATTTATACTAATGTTTTTCTTTCTCCTTAATATCATTTGCATTCTCCTGTTTCATATGTTACTGTTTGACGTAAAGGGTTAGACCTGGTCCTTCAGAGGGAGTATTTGTTCTCTGGTCTAGTCTTCTGTGACCCCCATAGGGTTTAAACTAGTTTACTAGTAAAGAATTAGCGCGAGTGCGCTTCACTGATAGATTATCCTGCGGACAGTATCTACTGTCACTTGTTTTGGTTTCTTTTCCTCACCTCTCCTTTTACCTTACTCTTTTTCGTTCCATTACTTTACTTTACTATATTTTTTATTTTATTTTTTGTTTGTTTATTTTTGAAGAGACAGACGGGGTTAAGGGTGCTTGCTTCTTGACAGGATGACTGATATCAATGTGGCCTCGTTTAATGTACAGGGGTTTAATGTCCCCCAGAAGAGGTCCCAAGTCCTTTATGCAATGCACAAGCAGAAAGCACATATTGTGTGCCTACAAGAAACCCACTTCCACACAAACCATTTTCCTGACATGAAGAACAGATATTATACATCTATGTATCATAGTACTAACCCAGAGGGTAAAACAAAAGGGGTCTCGATTTTTATTCATAAATCTCTCCCCCACAAAGTCCTTCAAGTCCAAACAGATCCCGACGCACGGTTCCTCTTCCTCACCTGTGAGATAGGGGAACAAATATACACGATTGCGAGTTTATACGCCCCAAATATAAATCAGGTTGCATTCTTAATCAAGACACTAGAAGCACTGCAAGTCTTCAAGAAGGGGAGCCTGCTTTTATGCGGTGACTTTAACATACCTCTTAACACATCCTGGGACACCTCATCTGGGAGATCTAGCATTGCACATAATAAGCTGAATAAAATCAAAAAACTCTTCCATGACATGCAGCTCTGCGATGTATGGAGATTGGCGCACCCGTCGGACAGGGACTACACCTTTTTTTCCCATGTTCATAACTCTTATAGTAGGATTGATTACATTTTGTCGAACCATAGTTTGCTTCCTCAAATCACCTCATCACGTATTGGCAATATTTTGTTGTCGGATCATGCACCTTCTGTGCGATCACCTTACTCCCCAAACAGAGGGGTTCTTACACATGGAGGCTCAATGAGTCACTCCTACAAGACTCCTTATGTAAGCTCGATCTTGAAAGAGCAGTGACGCACTTTGAACAGGATCATGCTGATGATTCTACCTCCCCGCCAATAAAATGGGAAGCACTCAAATGCGTGTTGAGAGGGATCCTTATAAAGCATGGAGCGCGACTCAAAAAAGAGGCGAGCGCTTAACTCATCTCCCTACTTGCTGAACTGCACGCACAAGAAACCCAACATAAACGTACACTGCAGGCAGACGCACTACAAAAATTACTCCTAAAAAGACAGGAAATTCAGCATGTGCTCAATAAAAAATATGCTCGCTTGCGCCAACTATTTTCCCACTCCATGTATGAATGGGGAAATAAACCCGGAAGAACATTGGCCCTAGCGCTTAAAAACCGGATGTCAGCCTCCTATATCCCTTCGATCAAGGATGAGGCGGGGGTAGCAGTACATACCTCGGAAAAGATAGCGGAGGCTTTCCTACAATATTATGGGGCATTGTACAATCTACCCGCCCCGGCGGAACCCCAGAGTCCGTTGGGGGAATCCCGCTCACTGACGAAGTACGTGCTAGACACAGCTCTTCCCACGTTGGCCACTGCAGATAGTGAGCTATTAGAGTCCCCCTTTACATTAGAGGAGTTAACGAATGTAATTAAACAGCTGCCAATGGGTAAGAGCCCGGGACCAGACGGGTTCACAGCAGCCTTCTATAAATCTCTGTCCGACGGGATTTCTCCAACATTGTTACGTTCCTTACAGGCGCTGTCTGGAGGGGCACCGACACCACCTGAGTTTTTGCTAGCTCATATCACCGTTATTCCCAAAGAGGGCAGGGATCCACAATTGTGCACTAGCTACCGGCCTATTTCCTTGATAAACACAGACGCAAAAATATACGCAAAACTATTGGCGAATAGGTTGGGAGGCCTGCTGGGATCCCTAGTCCACCCGGATCAGGTTGGCTTTGTCCCCACCAGAGAGGCCCGAGACAACACTCTGAAATCTTTCTCTCTTATAGACCATGCAAAGCGGACTTCACTCCCCTGCATGTTGCTCTCACTCGATGCTGAGAAGGCCTTTGACCGGGTGGACTGGGGATTTATGTGGAAGACGCTGGAACAGATTGGAATAGGCCCATCCATGCTGCAAAGTATAAAGGCGCTGTATTCGGGACCGCAAGCTAGAGTCAGGATAAACGGTCAGCTATCCTCTACCTTTAAAATAAACAATGGTACCAGATAGGGCTGCCCCCTATCTCCCCTTCTCTATGTCTTAACCATGGAGCACCTTTTACAGGCGATTAGACATAACCCGGACATCAGCGGCATACAGGTCGGGGGACACCACGTCAAATGCTCCGCTTTCGCAGAAGATGTACTGGTATACATCACACAACCTCGTATCTCCCTGCCGGTACTGATGTCCACTATTGAGGAATATAGCCGACATAGCAATTTTAAGATCAACCTCACTAAGAGCACGGCGTTGAACATATCTCTTGATAGCAGCACCTTACAAGACTTGCAGTCCTCTTTTGGCTTTACCTGGCAACCTAGGGCGATTAAACCTGGGTATAATGATACCCTCGGACATAACGCAAATATATGCCATGAACTATGGTCCCCTCTTACAAACTATAAGACGAGACTTGAACACATGGGAGAGTAAGTGGCTGTCCTGGCTAGGGAGAATCAATGTCTTGAAAATGAATGTATTACCCCGCTTACTATACTTATATCAAAAGCTACCTTGTACCCCCCCTTAAGACGCTGTTTCGAGATTTAAATGTTTGCTTTAAGAAATTTGTCTGGGCTTCGAGAGGGCCAAGGGTGGCACGCCACATCCTGGTACAACAGAAAAATAATGGGGGGTTGGCTTTACCGGATTGCTTCTTCTATTACATGGCTGCAACCTTGGCGAGGTTACTTGACATTGCTCATACCCCATCGGACAAGAGGTGGATACAGTTAGAAGCAGCCCAGACAAAACTACCATTGATCACCCTTCCCTGGGCGCCGAGGCTACCAGGCAGTAGGAGGGCATCCAAGTCCTTACCTATGGTGGTAGGGGAACTACCCTAGACAGGTACCTCGCCAGGACTGGCCTGTTCTCTAGAAATGGGCCGCCAGTAGTAGGGAACAAGGATTTCGCCCCAGGATTGCAGCCATCCTTTTTGGGTAGACTGGGAGGTGATGGGGTCTTGGGTGTCCTGTTTAAAAATGTGATGGTATCGGGTCAATTAAGACAGTATGAAGATTTGGTCACAGTAGACGCCAGGTCTTTGCGGTCGAGGTGGGACTATCTCCAGCTGCAGCACTATTTTAGCAAAAATAAACACTCCCTACAACTGTCCAGGGAATTGACCCCTTTCGAATCTCTAGTCTCCTCTTCCTCCACAGCGCCGAAACCGATAGCACGGGTTTATGCTCTTTTACTTGAAGAGAAGAGGGTATCCAAACCTTCCTATGCCCTAAGCTGGGAAAAAGAACTGGGGACATCTATTTCACCCGCTGACTGGTCCAGGGCATTTACGTTATGCCATAAATTCTCAATCTCATGCAAAGCTCAAGAAACTAATTTTAAAATCTTGTCTCGATGGTATAAGGTGCCGTCAGTCCTGAGTCGGATATACCCGTCTACATCGGATCGGTGTTGGCGCTGTGGACTAGCGAGGGGAACGATGACCCATATATGGTGGGATTGCCCTATCCTTCGCCCATTTTGGGGATCGATACTATCTTTGATCAAGAACATCCTCGACATAACCTTAGAGGACAGCCCAGAAGTATTACTCCTATCCATAATACCGGGAGGAACCAAGGGACGGGCCCGCACGCTATTGGGCTACATCCTGGTTGCAGCTAGAACGGTGATCCCCAGACATTGGAAAAGTACTGTTATCCCTACGGTGTCGGAATGGATCAGGGAAATGTCACATATACACGACATGGAAGAGTCGATAGCTATAGCCCACCAGCGCTCTGTCTCTCACTTTCAGACTTGGCAGAAGTGGCATGATTTGCGTACCACCCCAGAGTTTGAGGCGCTTAACTCTTAAACATACGTCTGTCTGATGCATTTTAGTTTGTTCTTTGTCTTTTCTTTTCTTTCTCTGTTTTATCCACGCCGAAAGGTGCCTACTCCTGCCTACCCCCTACTCCTGGGAACAGTAGGTACCTGGATTACTCCTGGTAGTAAATTTTAGTAGAGCCCACGAGTGTTGTCGGTGATTATTATAAGATGATTGGTTCGCTGTGAAAAAACAGCCTATCAGATGCAATGTTAGGAATATTTTATGTGAACTTGTGATATTTGCTGTATATACGCATATGTACTCTTGATAACTTGTTTTATGATGTGACAAATTTGAGATATGTATCTACCCCCTTACTGTGTATCCCCCCTTTGTTTTTTTTTCCTTTCTGTATCCCCCTTGCATATGTTATGAAAAACTTTAAAATAAAGAATTTAAAAAAACAAAAAACGATGCTAATCTAAAGTAGACATATGGGAAATGTGAACTAGTAACTATTTTGGGTGGTATAATCATCTGTTTTACAAGCAGATGCATTTAAATTCTAAAAAATTCTATTTTTATAAATTTTGCCATTTTTCACCAATAAACACTGAATATATCGTCCAAATTTTACCACTAACATAAAGGACAATGTGTCACGAGAAAACAATCTCAGAATCGCTTGGATAGGTTTAAGCATTCCGATGTTATTACCACATAAAGTGAAATATGTCAGATTTGAAAAATGGGCTCTGAGCCTTAAGACCCAAACTAGGCTGCATCCTTAAGGGGTTAAAGTAACATACCGTAAAATAGACAATTAGACAAATATGCAATGCTTTCGCTTTACTTTTATAAGGGTAAAACAAAACCTAAACTTTCTTCTCCTGGCTTAAAAAAACCTGTAAATATATATATTTATGTATATTCATATGAATTTACATTTAATTGAAAATGTGGACAAAAGGTGCAGCAGTTTACATCCTCATAACTTTGAAAGCCCTGGAGGAAGCCAAGTTATGTCGGTCTGCTTTCATTCCGGGGGAGCCATATGCGGTGTTTCCGGTATCATCAAAAGGAGATGTACAAAAAAATCTCTGAGTATGGAAATCGCCATCAGACGACCTTAGAGGGGGTGTTTTCACAGCGGGGAACACATTTCCTAAAAAAACATTAAAAAAAACATGTACATATGCATAATGTTATATTCTCTATATGTTTTGTTTATTTTACACTTAAAAGCCCCATCTTTTTGCGACAGCAAATATTGCATCCAGCATAGAGGTGGGCATTGCAGGGCACTCATTGAAAACAATAGATTCTATTGGGGCCCATTGATATTTCAACTTTAATGCAGCTAACAGTCGACACAAGAGAGAACCCCATACAATTATAATGTTTGAGAAGAATGTGTGAGTTTTGTCTGATTAGTTTTGTCATGATCTACCTATCCATACATTTAAATAGTCCTTCTGATATATATCGCAATAGATGGTTTGTGTGCATCCCTTTTGCATTGGTACCTAGGAGCCCTGTGCCAAAGTGCTTGCACTCACATATAGTTTACTTGCATTGTAGGTTTACACTGCGGAAATACAATGCAAGTACGCCACGTGTGAGCACACCCGTACTCCTGTGCCACCAAGGGTGTTTCTCTATAAAATAAATTATGTAAGTATATTTTCCTATTCGGCCTCATGCATACAAACTATTCTAAAAAACAAGTTACAGCACTGCCCATAGCAACCAATTTTCCAGAACAGGTATAAAGTGGTACCATTCTTGTTTTTGTGGTACAAATTTCCCAGCTAAAGCTAGGAATAGCCGAGTCTGTCTGAGCAAGAGATTTTCAAATATAGTTACATAGTTAGTACGGTTGAAAAAAGACACATTTCCATCAAGTTCAACCAAGGGATGGGAAAAGGGAAGGGAAACATTTCTACACATAGGAGCTTATATTTTTTTGTTCTAGGAAATTATCTAAGCCTTTTTTAAAGCCATCTCCTGTCCCTGCTGTGACCAGATCCTGCGGTGACTATTCCATAGATTCACAGTTCTCACTTTCTCCAGACAGAGGGAGTGCCCCCTTGTTTTTTTAATGGGTTTTTACATGGAACAGGATTTCACCATATTTTTGGTATGTGCCATTCATATATTTATATAAGTTAATCATGTCTCCCCTTAGTCGTCTTTTTTCAAGGCTAAATAGGTTTAATTCTTTTAATCTTTCCTCATAACTTAGATTCTCCATGGCCCTTATTAGCTTTGTCGCTCTTCTTTGTATTTTTTCTAACTCCAGGGCATCCTTTCTATGAACTGGAGCCCAGAACTGAACTGCATATTCTAGATGAGGCCTCACCAATGCTTTGTAAAGTGGTAATATTAAATCCCTGTCCCGCGAATCCATGCCTCTTTTAATACACGACAATATCTTGCTGGCCTTTGAAGCAGCTGATTGACATTGCATGCTGTTATTTAGTTTATGATTTACAAGTACACCCAGATCCTTCTCAACAAGTGACTCCCCAAATGTAGCTCCCCCTAGGACATATAATGCATGCAGGTTGTTGATACCCAGATGCATAACTTTACATTAAACTTAATTTGCCAACTGGATGCCCCTACACTTAGTTTGTTTAAATACGCTTGCAATTCACGGACATCTTCCATAGAATGAACTATATTACATAGATTGGTGTCATATGCAAAAATAGAAATAGTGCTATTAATCCCATCCTCTATATCGATAATAAATAAGTTGAATAATAGTGGTCCCAGCACTGAACCCTTGGGTACACCACTTATAACCGGGGACTATTCAGAGTAGGAATCATTGACCACAACTCTCTGGATACCGTCCTTGAGCCAATTCTCAATCCAATTACAAACTATACTATCTAAACCTATGGTCCTTAATTTAACCATTAGACGTCTATGAGCGACAGTGTCAAATGCCTTTGCAAAGTCCAAAAACACTATATCCACAGCGGCCCCTCTGTCTAGGCTTCTACTCACCTCTTCATAAAAACAAAATCAGGTTGGTTTGACAACTTCTGTCCTTAGTAAAACCGTGCTGGCTTTCACTTATAAAAAATTTTTTGTCACATAATCCTGTATATAGTCCCTCAATAGCCCCTCAAACATTTTCCCCACGATGGATGTTAAGCTTACTGGTCTATAATTAACCGGGGAAGACCTAGAGCCCTTTTTGAAAATAGGTACCACATTTGCCCTGCGCCAGTCCCTTGGCACTATACCAGTCACTAGAGAATCTCTGAATATTATGAAGAGGGGGACTGAAATAACTGAACTAAGCTCTTTAAGAACTTTACGGTGTAAGCCATCTGGTCCCGGGGCCTTGTGCACATTTATTTTATTTAAATTTAGAGCTTGGACCATATCTACATTCATCCAACTCAGTATATAAACTGATATATTAACACCGCTATATCAGCTGCTCTTTCTTCTGTTATATATATAAAGCTAAAGAGCTAAAGAACCCATTTAGTAACTCTGCCTTCTCTTGAGCCCCTGTGACCAACTCCCCATTACCACTATTTGAGGGTCCTACATGTTCAGACCTTGGATTTTTTACATTTATATACTTGAAGAATTTTTGGGGATTTGTTTTATTATCCTTAGGCACCTGCCCTTCATTTTGTATTTTTGCTAATTTGATTACATTTTTACAGATTTTATTACGCTCTTTATATAAATGGTTAGAGAACTGTAACAGCTGACCGCATCCTCCTGGCCGCCTCCCTGGAGACGCTAGCTCGCGTTGCCTTCCCGTCCTGGACTGAGTATTAGAGTGCGTGCGCAAGCTCGTCGCTGGTCTTAAAGGGCCTGCGCGCAAACTTACTAAAGTTTCCCTAACATATCCCCAGATCACCCCGAACTATAAAAAGGGCTCCACCCTTCATTTCCTGAGCATTGTTGTTGTCTACCCATGTTCGTATTGCAATTGGTCCTTTAGTTGTATTCTGCTCCCAGTGTTCCCGTATCCTGTTGATGTATTGTTACTCCTCTTCCCTGTTCCGAATCCACAGTTTCGCTAGCTCTACCACCTCGCTTTGATGGTGATCCTAAAGCCTGTAGAGGTTTCACTAACCCATGTACCATCCATTTTCGCTGCGTGCTCATCTCTTCCCCTATGATGAGGCCAAGGTAGCATTCATCAATTCTCTTCTCGTTGGCAAGGCCCATCTTGGAACGGGAGGGGCCGGAATTCTCGAAACTAGCATTATTCTTAGAGACTTTTCGTTCTGTATTCGAGGAGTCGGGTCGAACATCCTCTGCAACTGCCACTCTGCTAACTCAAGCAGGTTTCCTTGAAAAAAAAAACAGGAACACGGAAAAGGGATGTGGAGAGGGGAAGACAAAAAAGAAACAGGCGCTCCTCTAAGGTGATATTGCATGAACAAAGTGATGCAGATGGTGCTGTGTGGGACTCTTGGATATAAGTGAGTCAAACGCATTAAGTGGTATTCACCCCCTAGGGTTGTACAGCAAGGTCGGCACAACTCAACTTAATTGTTTCGTATTATAACAGCGTGCAAGCCTCTGAAGTGAACACCGGCGACCGGTTAACACCAAGACGTCCGGTGGAAGATAATATCTAATGGATTACAAAAAATGTGATCACTCCTTCTCGTGGCGGTCCTGTAGTTCTTATTTGAAACTCATAATGTTCCTTTCATTTAGGGGGGAATACTCCGTAGTCCTTAGGTGTTTATGTGGTAAAAAAGTTGTTTATTTTAAAATATATAAAAAACATATTCATTTAATTTTGACAGAAATAAAACAAACAGGATAAGAACATGTGACGCGTTTCAATCTAGGACCTAGGTCTTCATCAGGCATAAAAAATACAGACATTTCTATGATGCTTAAAAGGGGTTTTCCCATGAGAGACATTTATGACATATCCACAGGATTTGTCATGAATGTCAAATAGATGCGGGGTCCATCTCCAGAACGGGGCCCCCTAAACCCTGTTCAGCCGCTCTGTGTTGCGGCTGAATGGGGAGAATTCCGACCATGAAAAAAGTTATATGGTCGTGAGTTACGTAAACAGCGTAGCTCGCTGAGCTACGCTGTTTCCGTAAGCCCCATAGAATTGAATGGTGGTTACGGAAACAGCGTAGCTCGTATGCTACGCTACTTCCGTAACTGCCATTCACTACTATGGGAGTTACGTAAATAGCGTAGCTCAGCGAGCTACGCTGTTTACGTAACTCACAACCATAGAACTTTTTTCATGGTCGGAATTCACCTCATTCAGCCGCAACACAGAGCAGCTGAACAGGGTTTAGGGGGCCCCATTCTGGAGATAGGTGCAGGTCCCAGAGGTGGGACCCGCGTCTATCTGACATTTAGGACATATCCTGGGAATAGGTCATAAATCTCTCTCATGGGAAAACCCCTTTAAATAAGAACAGGTCAAGTGCTATGAGTCCAAGTTCATGGGGGAGTAGTCTTTTCCCTTGGTCATATGACGCCTATTAGGGAATTTCTCGAAGGAACTACAGCAACGGAAATGGGTGCTTTGATTTAGGGCCGGATGTTTATATTTCAATCTAAATTATGATATTGTTATTTTTTACTTGTTGATGTGTTTTTAAATAAATTGCATTATTTTTTATTTTTGTTTGCAGTGTCTTTTTTTTATAGGTGATACGTTCTTCTCTATATGTCCTGTTCCTTTTGATTCCAAAATTGAACCCTCTAGGACATAATAAATAATAATCCTCCTCAATTCAACAGGCTAGTAGTTAAAATACGTTCTAAATGTTTATGCTTCAAAGAGCATTCTCGTAGCCATGACTCCAAGGCTCTATTTGTTGTTAGATGAGTGGGAAAAGGAGTTGCTGTTGTGATGACTACGGATACTCTAAATGTTCATTGGTTGATCACAAACTGTGTCATGTGATCCCACAAGGATGACCCTAATGTAACGTTACTACAAGGATGATAAATCTACCTATCTGCGGCGACTGATCTGGCCAGGAATATGGACCTTCAGGATGATAAAAAGCCGGTTTTTGGAAGAGCCAGTTTATAGAACACCAAAATGAATAGGAATATTTTGCTGGATTGGGCACTGTTTTGTTAAGTATTACAACAATTCCCTTTTCTACGTGACATGGTGTGTAGATTTCTTCAAAACGTAAGTATCTATTGCTTCTTATGTAAAAATATAAACTTTGACCGATCTCGTGTACATGGTCCTCAATTATTATAATATGGTTTTACTCCGAGTTCTCATGTGTAAAAATGTTTATGTTGTTTCTATGTTTTCGTTAAGGCCGTCAGGGGTCAGCGTTTGTAGTTTAAATATCCAAAATGCTTCTCTTTCCTTCACTTTGGCAATGCGGTTATGAGCTTTTTACTACATGTTCTATTGAGGAGATTTTTAATCCGGAGAAGGGTGAATTGTGATATCTGAGTAAATGTTTTGAGAGGATGTGTTTTTGATATCCTATTTTTGCATTAAATCAATGGTTATTTAGTCTACATCGAAGTGGTTGTGTGGTTCTACCCACATATTGAACACCACACTGATATTCAATAACATAGATCACAAACTCTGTGCTGCAGTTCATGAACGTTTTGATTTTATATTCTTCCTTCGTTATTTTTTATATTATAAATTTACGTCCATGGTCTATACTCTCACAACAAAGACATTTGTTCCTTCCACATCTGAAAACCCCCACTATAGAGGGAAAAAAACTTATATTTTCAAGGGCTTGTTTATTCCTAAATCTGCTAGGGGCCACTACGTTTTTGATAGTTTTACCTCTCCTGAAAGTGATTCCAGGTTTTTTTGGGATTTGTCCTGAATAAAATTATCCCCAAAAAAAACCTGTAATCTCCTTCAGAAGAGGTAAAACTGATGTGGAAGGAGCAAAAACACAGCCTCTCAAGACATTTACTCAGATATCACAATTCATCATTCTCCGGATGAAAAATCTCCCCAATAGAACATATAGTCAAAACAGCTCATAACTGCATTGTCAAACTGAATGAAAGAGAAGCATTTTGGATATTTAAACTACAAACGCTGACCCCTGACGGCGTTAACGAAGACATAGCAACAACATAAAAATTTTTGCACATGAGAACTCGGAGTAAAACCATATTATAATAATTGAGGACCGTGTACACGAGATTGGTCAGTTTATATTTTTAGATAAGAAGAAATAGAACCACCATGTCACATAGAAAAGGGAAGCGTAGTAATCCTTAACAAAACAGTGCCCAATCCAGAAAAATATTCCTCTTCATTTTGGGGTTCTATAAACCGACTCTTCCAAAAATCAGCTTCTTATCATACTGAAGGGCCATATTCCTGGCCAGATCAGTCGCCGCAGATAGGTAGATTTATCATCCTTGTAGTAATGTTATATTAGGGTCATCCTTGTGGGATCACATGACACAGTTTATGATCAACCAATGAACATTTAGAGTATCCGCAGTCATCACAACAGCAACTCCTTTTCCCACTCATCTAACAAAAAATAGAGCCTTGGTGTCATGGCTACGACAATGCTTTTTGAAGCATAAACGTTTAGAACGTATTTTAACTACTAGCCTCTTGAATTGAAGAGGATTATTATTTATTATGTCTTAGAGGGTTCAATTTTAGTATCAAACGGATCAGAACATATAGAGAAGAACGTATCACCTATAATAAACAGAAACTGCAAACAAAAAATAAAAAAAGTAATGCAATTAACTTAAAAACACATCAACAAGTAAAAAATAACAATATCATAATTTAGATTGAAATATAAACATCCGTCCCTAAATCAAAGCACCCATTTCAGTTGTTGTAGTTCCTTCGAAAAATTCCCTAATAGGTGCGTCATATGACCAAGGGAAAAGACTACCCCTCATGAACTTAGACCCATATCACTTGACCCGGTCTTATTTAACCGGGAAAAGAGTATTTAAGCATCATAGAAATCAGTGTATTTTTTATGCCTGATGAAGACCTAGGTGCTAGACTGAAACGCGTCGCATGTTCTTATCCTGTTTGTTTTATTTCTGTCAAAATTAAACGAATATATTTTTTATATATTTTAAAATGAACAACTTGTTTTTACAACATAAACACCTAAGGACTACGGAATATTCCCTCCTAAATGAAAGGAACATTACGAGTTTCAAATAAGAACTACAGGAGCGCCACAAGAAAGAGTGATCACATTTTTTGTAATCCATTGGATATAACCAACAAGTAAGGGGAGTTGATGGTAGGAGTATGCCAACTCCTTCTGTACACTGGCAGCGGAGTTGGCGTAGAACAATGATGCTTTGGTGGTGACCTTTTAGCAGAGACTGTCCACGCACATCAAAGATTAACTAGAAGCTTGCGATCTTTCCAATCTGGTTGCTCTTGTCTTATTGGTCACCCGGGTCGACATGAGGATACAGAAACGTGCTCAGGACGTTCAGCGGGAGAGACATTTCCACTGGCTGGCACCCTCGTTCCAGAGACCTTTATTGCCTCCCCCTGTTTACCAGAAGAACCTATGCAGGTGGACATCAAATTTTCCGAGCAGGAGAAACAGCGCAGACACTCTCAAGGTTTTTGTCTGTATTTTGGCCTCAAAGGCCATTTTGTGCGCCAATGTCCACAAAATCCGGGAAACTCCAGCACCTAGGGTCAGTTGGAGAGACCACCCTAGGTGAAACAGCGCCAAAGCCTCTCCCAAATTATCGATTCCTGTGACCCTTGTCTCTAGAGACATGCCTATCTAGATTCCGAAGCAGCTGCAAATTTTATCCAGCAGTTGCTAGTGGATCGCCTACATCTACCCACAGTTCCTCTGGAGAAACCACTGGCTGTTGCCTCTGTGAATGGACTACCATTGCCTGTTCCTATTGTTTCCGTCACTAAACCACTGACACTACAAATCGGAGTTCTTCACTTGGAACAGATCACCTTCCTAGTCTTGTCTAAAGCTATCATCCCTATTCTACTGGGCCTGCCTTGGCTTCGTCTACACGCTCCAGTCCTCAACTGGAGTTCTGGAGAAGTCCTCCGATCTACCCCCACATTATGCCAATTTTGCAGACGTCTAAAGCAAGAAGGAGGCAGAGACTGTTCCTCCTCATCGCAGCTACGATTTCCCTGTTGAGTTACTTCCTGACGCCTCACCACTTTATTGGCGAGTCTATCCTCTCTTCCTGCCGGAGACCCTAGCCATGTCTGCCTACGTTAAGGAGAACCTTGAAAGAGGGTTAATCCGGAAGTCTTCCTTCCCGGCCGTAGCCGGATTCTTCGTGAAGAAGGAGGATGGATCTCTTCGTCCATGTATCGACTACCGAGGTTTGAACCAAATCATGTTCAAGAATAAGTACCCCTTGCTGCTCATCCTAAATCCTCGACAAGCCAGATGATCGCTATACTTCGTTTGATTTCAATTCTTTCTTCACTTCAGTCCTGCTGACAAGAATGTGAAGGCTGATGCCCTGTCTCGATCATTTGAGACTAATGACTCTGAGGAAATTCCTCAATATATTATAGATCCTTCTAGGATTATTGCCACTAACCCTCTGCAAATAAGAGATATTCCTCCCGGAACGACTTTTGTTTGTCTTGCAGACAGAAAGAGAATTCTCCGCTGGGGACACAGTTCCAAACTGGCAGGACACTCAGGTGTTCAAAGGACTTGATGGCTTGTCATTAATAGTGGCCCACGCTGCCTAGAGATGTTGCGGACTATGTGGCTTCATGTACGAACTCTGCCTCGAACAAGTCTACCCGCTCCAAACCTGCTGGTCTGCTCCTACCCCTGCCTGTCCCTGATGCTCCCTAGCAGCATATGGGTATGGACTTTATTACAGACCATCCCACCTCAGCTGGACGTAGTATGGTCTGGGTAGTAGTGGATTGTTTCTCTAAAATGCGACATTTTATTCTATTGACTGGTCCTCCATCTGCTCCTCATCTGGCAAATCTATTTATTCTACACATCTTCCATCTGCACGGACTTCCTCTGCATATTGTCTCGGATCAGGGTGTACAGTTTACGCCCAAGTTCCGGAGAGCCATGTACAACCTGCTAGATGTTAAGCTGGACTTCTCATCCGCCAAACACCTGCAGTCCAATAGTCAAGTGGAGAGTACCAATCAAATTCTGGAGAATTATCTTCATCATTTTGTTTCCACCCAACATGACAATTGGGAACAACTTCTGCCTTGGGTAGAATTCTCTTACAACAATCATAAAAGTGAGTCTACTGCCTATTCTCCTTTTTACATTGTGTACAGTCAACATCCACGAGTTCCCCTTCCTGTTCCAGCCATGACTTAAGTACCGGCAGCTAACTCTTCATTTGGGACTTTTATTTACATCTGGCAGCAAACTAAGGCTGAGATTCTCCAAGCAGTGGACCGCATGAAAAAGCATGCCGATAAAAGAAAAAAAAGTTACTTCTCAATTCTCTCCTGGAGTCAAAGTCTGGCTATCCTCGAGAAACATTCGACTCAAGATACTTTCTCACAAATCCGCGCCCAGGTTCCCCAGTCCTTTCGAAGTTCTGCAACGGATAAACCCTGTATCCTATAAAATTTGGTTGCCTCCTACTCTCAGGATTCCCAACTCATGCCAGTATCCCTCCTTAAGCCTGTGGTTCTGAACAGCTGCAGTAAAGCTCTTAGTTCTGCAGTTGCTCCCAGAGGTTCTTGTGATGTGTTTGAGGTGAAGGAGATTCTGAACTACAACAGAGTAGGAGGAAGGACTTTCTATTTGGTGGACTAGAAAGGGTTTGGTCCTGAGGAGAGGTCCTGGGAGCCAGAAGAGAACCTTAATGCACCTACCCTCATTTAAAAATTCCTCTTATGGACCCAAGAAGAGGGGGCATAAAGGGGGGTACTGTAATGGCTGCGGCCATGGACCCCACCGCTTCCCATCGTCGTACAGCCACAACCGCAGTCTCATGGCCGCCAGCCAGCGTCTCCCTCCCCGGAGAGACCAGCTCGAGCGGCCTTCCCATCCTGGACAGAGTATTAGGGTCTTGTCTCCGGTCTTAAAGGTGTGAAAAAGTATTTCCCTCCTAAGTGTAACAACTGGATGTTCCACCTTTGCCAGTAACAACTGAAATAAAATGTTTGTGATAACTTGCGATGAGTCTTTTACTTTGCTGTGGAGGAATTATGTCCCGCTCTTCTTTCCAGAATTGTTTTAATCCGACTACATTGGAGGGTTTACGAGCATGCCTATCCAAGGTCTTGCGACAGAATCTTAATGGGATTCAGATCAGGACTCCAAAATTTTTCTTTTTTCTTTTGAGCCATTTAGAGGTGGACTTGCTTGTGCCATTCTGATCATTGTCCTGCTGAATAACCCAACTGCGCTTGATATTTAGGTCATAAACTGATGGGCGGACATTCTCCTTTAGGATTTTATAATAGAGAGCAGAATTCATGGTTTCAGCAATTATGACAAGTCGTCCAGGACTGTCAGAAGCAAAGCAGCCTTAAATCATCAAACTACCCCCACCAAGTTTGACTGTTGTTCCGATGTTCTTATGGTGGAATGCGGTGTTAGCTTTACACTAGATGTATCGAGACCCATGTCTTTCAAAAACTTCCACCAAAACTTCTTTAACTTATCAGTCCACAGAATAATATCCCAAAAGTCTTAGGGGGTTATCTAGATGTTTTTTTCGTCAAATGAGAGATGAGTCTTTGTGTTCTTTTTGGACAGCAGTGTTTTGCACATTGCAACTCTCCCATGTATGTCATTTTTGCCTATTGTCTTTCTTATTGTGAAATCGTGAATTGATCTTAAGGGTATGCTTCACACAGAGTTTTTTGCCAAGCAGAAAAAGTCTGCCTCAAAATTCTTTCAGGATTTTTGAGGCACATTTTGAAATGCAAGCGTTTTTTTAGACGTTTTTTGAGGCGTTTTTATGAGGAAATGCAAAAATCGCAAATGGTTTTTAGTCAAGAACCGGGTTAAAAAAACCTCTCCAAATGAACGGCAGTTTTCTTCTGCCTATTGATTTCAATAGAGTTTTAGGGGCAGAAACAGCTCCAAGATAGGGCATGATGATTATTTTTCCGCGAGTGGTGAAAAACCATTGGGGAAAAAAAAAAGTCTCTACCTCCCATTGAAATCAACGGAAGGAAATTTGTGGTGTTTTTTTACGCTGATTCCACGTCAAAATAAAACACCAAAAAAAAAATGCTGTGTGAACTGGGCCTAACGGAGGCAAGTGAGGCCTACGTTTCTTTTGTGACCTCCTAGATGAGTCGTCGATGCGCTCGTGGTGAAATTTTGGTAGGCCGGCCACTGTTACAAGTTTTCTCCATTTCTGGATAATGGCTCTCATTGTGGTTCGCTGGAGTCCCAGACCCTTAGCAATGGCTCTGTAACCCTTTCCAGACTGGTAGATTTTAATGTATTTGTTTGTCATCTGCATTTTACTCTCTTTAGAACGTGGCATCAAGTGAAGCTTTTTAAGGCCCTATTAGTCTGCTTTACATTGACAGACAGGTTTTATTTAAAGGAGTTGTCCCACAAAACACATGTATCCCCTATCCACAGGATAGGGAATACATGTGTGATCGCTGGGGGTCCAATTGCTGGGACCCCAAGCGATAACGGGAAACTGAAAGTCCCCCGAAATGCTCCATAAAAGTGGAGCGCTTGTGCGCCTGCCTGACCAGCACTCCATTCATTTCTATGGGACATCTGGGACCGCTGTCTCTGGCAGATCCATAGAAATTAATTCTCATGGATCACTTCAGGGGACTTTTGGTCCCTCATTCTCCTTATCGCTGGGGGTCCCAGCGGTCGGACCCCCAGCGATAAAACATGTATTCCTGTGGATAGGGGATACATGTGTTTTGTGGGACAACCCTTTTAAGTGATTTTTAGATTAATCAGGTCTGGCAGTAGTCATGCCTAGGTGTGGCTAGTGAAATTGAACACAATTGGCAATTGAATTTGGTTAACTTGTTGATTTAGAAGCTAAGGGGGAATTACATGTTCACATAGAGTCAGGTAGGGTTGAACAGCATTTTTTCTTCAGTAAAAAAAATCATTGAAAAACAGTATTTTGTGTTCATCCCAAGTTAACACAAAATACTGTTTTTCAATTACTTTTTTTATTGAATGAAAAATGCTGTTCAGTCCTACCTGACTCTATGTGAAAATGTAATTCCCCCTTAGCTACTAAATCAGGTAGGACTGAACAGCATTTTTCCTTCAATAAAAAAATGATTGAAAAACAGTATTTTTTGTTAACTTGGGATATCTTTCTGTAATATTAAAAATAGTTTGATGTTCTAAAATTTTTTACGTGAGACAAATATGAAAAATAAAATAAATTGGTTAGGGGGCAAATACATTTGGACAGCACTAACATATACAGTATATACAGTGGATATAAAAAAGTCTAAACACCTCTGTTAAAATGCCAGGTTTTTGTCAGGTTACAAAATTAGTCCAAGATGAATAATTTCAGAACTTTTTCTACCTTTAATGTCACCTATAATCTGTACAATTGTATTGAAAACCAAATTGAAATCTTTCAGAGGGGAAAAATAAAAATAAAGAACAAAAATAATGTGGTTGCATAAATATGGACGCCCTTAAACTAATACTTTGTTGAATTACCCTTTGACTTTATGACAGCATTCAGTCTTTTTGGGTAGAAGTCTTATCAGCATGCCACATCTTGACTTGGCAATTGTTAGCCACTCTTCCTTGCAAAAGCGCTCCAAATCTGGCAGATTGCGAGGGCAACTCTTATGTACAGGCCTCTTCAGATCACCCCACAGATTTTCAATGGGATTCAGATCTGGGCTCTGGCTGATCCATTCCAAAACTTTCAACTTCTTCTGGTGAAGCCATTCTTTTGTCGATTCGGATATATGCTTTGGGTTGTTGTCAGGCTAAAAGGTGAAACTCCTCTTCATCTTCTTAGCAGAGGCCTACAGGTTTTGTGCCAATATTGACTGATATTTGGAACTGTTCATAATTCCCTCCACCTTGACTAAAAGCCCCAGTTCCAGCTTCAGAAAAACAGCCCCAAAGAATAATGCTGCCTCCACCATGCTTCACTGTGGGTATGGTGTTCTTTTGGTGATGTGCAGTGTTGACTTTGCGCCAAACATACCTTTTGGAATTATGGCCAAAAAGTTCAACCTTGGTCTCATCAGACCATTACACGTTTCCCCACATGCTTTTGGCAGACTTGTAGGTCTTTGCAAAACATAGCCGGGCTTGGATGTTTTTCTTTGTTAGAAAAGGCTTCCGTCTTGCCACCTTACCCCACAGACATATGAAGACTACGGGAGATTGTTGTCACATGAACTACAAAAACAGTACCTGCCGGAAAGTCCTGCAGCTCCTTTGATGTTGCTGTAGGCCTCTTGGTAGCCTCGCGGACCTACTTTCGTCTTGTCTTTTCATCAAGTTTTGAGGGACGTCCAGTTCTTGGTAATGTCACTGTTGTGCCAAATGTAATCCACTTCTTGATGACCGTCTTTACTGTGTTCCATGGTATATCTAATGCCTTGGAAATTCTTTGGTACCCTTCTCCTTACTGATGCCTTTCAACAATCAGATCCCTTTGATATGTTGTAAGCTCTTTACGGACCATGGCTTTTGCTGTCACATGCAACAAAGAAAATGTCAGGAAAATCCTAATAGAACATCTGAACTTTATATGGGGTTACTCAGAATCACTTTAAATAATGGCATATGTGTACTGACTACTATTTAACATGACTTTAAATGTGATTGGCTAATTCTGAACACAACCACATCCCTAATTATAAGGTTCACACTTATTCAACCACATTATTGTAGTTTTGTTATTTTTATTTTTCCCCTCTAAAAATTATTCAGTTTGTTTTTCAATGGAATTGTACAGATTATGTGTCACATTAAAAAAAAGTTCTTAAATGATTCATCTTGTACAGATTTTTTGACATGACAAAAACCTGGCGTTTTAACAGGAGTGTGTAAACTTTTTATATCCACTCTATGTATATATATTTTTGTCTGCTGTATATTTGCAGTCACGGGTGTTCTTGCACCTGCATACACGTTTTAGATCATTTTGTTGGAATGTGCTGTTCAAACTTTTGTTGTGTTTATGTGATTCATATATGTGGGGTTAGTGTTCTTGCACTCCTCCCATTCTGGGCGTATGTGCAGAGTAGGTCCCCACCTTACAGAGGTCGCCTTGTCGTGGCAGGTGAGCAAACACTTTTTGATCAAAATGTGCACTAAGAACCTCCCTTTTGTAAGTAGATTTATTTATATTTAGCGGTTTAGATTACATTAGTGTTCGCAGTGCGCTGTCGCCATTTTTTTGTTTGAGATTTATATGTATATATATATATATATATATATATACATATATATATATATATATATACATATATATATATATATATATACATATATATATATATATACATATATATATATATATATACATATATATATATATATATATATATACATATATATATATATATATATATATATATATAAGTATGGTGCAAAAGTAAAGGCCTAACTTGCAGGGCTGATTGGAAGAGAACGAATTCGCTGACAGGCTGGTGTTCAGCGATGAGGATACCTTTCTGCTCAGTGGCCTTATCAAGCGCAAAGTCTACATTCTCTTCTTTTTTGCAGAGGATACGGTCACTGGCCACTCCTACCTGGAAATGTTAAAAGAATGGCATATGCCACAGATAGACTACGTTTGGCAGATCTTCCTCTATCAGAAGGACGGTGCACCTCCACATTTCCATTTGGAGGTTTGCCGATACATGAAACTCCACCGGAATGTTGGATGAGTCGCGCCGGAAACTATTCACCAATCTGGCCTCCACTATCGCCAGATCTAACACCATGTGACTTCTTACTGTGGGGCTACATGAAGAACTCAGTGTATGTGCCTCTCCAGCCACAGGATATGAACGACCTGAAACAACGCATCACTGAAACAGTGGAATGAATATCCGAGGATATGCTGACATGCGTCTGGACAGAACTGGACTACCGCCTAGACATCTGTCGTGTCACCATTGGAAATGTGCTGTGTTCTCTTGGCTATGAATAACGACGGGGCTATAATCTTGCACCATCCTTTTTGTATCAATATATATACTTATATATATATATATATATATACACACACACACACCCCTTAAAAAATAAAAACCATTGGGGGAGTTTTATCGAAACTAATGCAAAGGAAAAGCGGAGTAATTGCCCATGGTAACCAATTAGTTCAGAGCTTTTATTTTACAAAGAGCCTTTGAAAGATAAGAGGTGGAATCTGATAGGTTACTATAGGTAACTACCCCACTTTTTTTTGCGTCGGCTTTGATAAATCTCCCCAATGCATCCTCTTTGTGGTTACCTATAGTAAATCCAAAAGACCCAGACTGGTCCTGTAGAGCTCTCTCTCTAGTTGTAGAAGCCTCTCGGTTAGACACAGCAATATTGCGGAGTCGTAATCCATCGTACATTCCCTGCAACTTATTATACTGGCGGTTCCGTTCCATCAGTTTCTCTGAGAGTTCACTGTATTTTCTTTTGTATTCTTCCAGGATTTTCTTCAGCGAGTTTACTTCCCCCTTCATGGCTACTAACTCCGAATCCTTGCTTTGAACTTGATGAGCATAAAGTTTTTCCACTTGTTTCAGATGTCCTTCTGCCTGACTGTAGTTATATTCCTGGTACAATCGCTCCTGGTAAACCTGGTTACAAATTCAAAGGACTGATGAGAGTAAATATTAACTGAACTGTGTTAACTTTATATACGTACGCAGTTCACAAAATGCAGAGAAAATAGGTTTGGATATAAATGTGGCCCACTGGGGAAGATTTATTCATGCAATTATGCTAGCTTAGTTGTGTAAGATTGGTGTAATAATAAATGCCATACTTAGGACACTCCCTGGCACTCACAGATCGTGAGAACAGGGGTCCTGAACACAAACCGCCCCCCATGTTCTTCATCAATGAGCCTCCCCACAGTGAGGAGGAACTTGAACTGGGCAAAGGTCAAGAATGCACTTGACGGTTCATTTAATGTCTATGGGACTGACGGAAACAACCGAGCCCTGTACTCTGCTTTTTCCCTCAGTTGCATAGACATTGGATGGAGCGGCAGCGCACATGCTCTACCACCATTTAATTGAAAGTCCTCGTTACTCGAGAAGTGAAGAGGAACAGAGATTCGGGGGCCCCCAGCATTCAGGCATTTATCACTTATCCTGTGGAGAGGGGATAATTGTAGACTGTAATACATCACACTGGCTCTGTTAACACTTGACCGTTGGTACTCTTGACGCTGTTATGGGCATGAGCCTTGTTTTGAGTGAATATCTAAATCCAGTGATTTGGGCACTTGTAAACAGCCAGAGAATGAAAATGATGGTAAAATCTCACACACTACACACTAAGGGTAAGTCGAGACCTAGCAGAAATTTTCTGCCACTGAGTTCTGCGCAAGTCATGCAGACTTTCCACAAACTGAAATACACAGAGACAATCTGCAGCATTTCTGCAACAGAATTCACATGCTGAGGATTTGAAAAATCTGCAGCATGTACTGAATTCTGCGCTGATTTTTTTTCCTGCATGTAGATGAGAATTTTAAAACCCCATCCACTTGTATTTTACGGTTAATTGTCACAAATTTTCAGTGGTAAATCTGCCAAGTCTGAACTAACCCTAATAGTTTTAAAAGGACTTCTAACTAATTTTGGGTGCTAAGATGTTCCCTTACCTGGTAGGTCCAGAATGCCAGTGCTCGAGAGCATATATCTAGAACAATCTCAGGACGTAATCCAGCCAGCATCATGGCTTTATGTTCTTCTGAAGGGCTAAGCTCAGTGCGCACAATATCCAGTTTACTAGAAAGAGTACTGTTACAGGCTGGGCAAACAGTAGGAGATCGGCTAAATTCTCCACTGCCATGTTGGTCACAAAAAATATGTGAACAAGCTGTGACCCAGGCACGACCAGATAACTTCACCCGGCATTTTGGAAAGTTGCACAGTAAGAGATCATCACATACTGACATGGTTACTAGTCAGAAACACCTGAAAAATATAAATAAATATACCATGTTTTCGTTTTAGGACTACACACTAAACATCTATATCAACATTTTAGGGTACATCACTTTGTCCTCAAAGGGGTTGTCTCACGACTCATATTGTGATCGAAAGTCTTTGACTGTTTCTAATACTATACCACCTGTCAATGTACCTTTATATTGTAAATATGTCTTCTAGCTTCCCCCTCTGCACCACGCCATTATGGATGGGTGACACAGCATGATCACGTGATCGCACCTTGTAGGTGTTTTTGTACAACCCCCAACACATTGTTGTGTCAGATTCATCAGTTCTCCAGCCAGTCTCCTGCCCCCCTTTCACTTCCCTGATAATAAGCATTTGCGTCCAGGATACATGTCATGCTAGTTTTCGAACAGAGGAGAGGCAGGGGCATGCTGTATAGAGGCAGCTTCTGTTCTGACAAAGGCCACGTTTGCACATAGCGTAAACATTGTCGAATTTCTGACCATTTTTTTCTGTGCAGAAATTCTGCTACGTTTTTGCTGAATAAAATTGTTTCTACATGTTTTACATTCAGCATGTGAATGAGATTTGGTGGACTCTCATCCATTTTGTTGCTACTGTAATATGCTGCAGAATTTCCACCCAGAAAATCTGAAGTGTATGAGTAACTAAACAGAATATCTTGCTAATTTAAAACATTTTCACGCAAGGTAAAGTAATCGGTAAAACGTCATTGTTTTTCAGGTGATTCATCTAATAAGAATTTTTAATGCTGTGAGAACCCCTTTAACATAAACAGGAATCAATACTTTGTATATAGTTTTCCTGTTTGTCATTTACATCCTGTACTTGCTGTTTGTTCATGAGTCCTGTGGCCTATGAGCTAGCTCTTGCTCCTTACCCCTTTTTGTTTATTCCCAAACAACTTATACTAATCTAATATTATACCTGCTGATCTATTTCAACTTTGTAATTTACTTACTGTTAAAGTATAGTTGCTTTATCCATGAAATTTCTGTGTGAAATTACTGCCACTAGATGTCTCCCTAACTCTAATCTGCTATCCACCCCGTGGTCAAGCACAATCTGTCCCTAGTTAATGAGCAGAGGAGACGGACTGCAGAAAGTGGGAGATATCTCTTCACTGCCCCCTAATATAAGTCTATGGGGAGGGGAGCAGACTGAGAAGCACAAATGCTGCTGCCCATGAAGTCTATAGAAGGGAGGGGGAGAAGGAGCAGAGTGAAAAAGAATCTCACCCCAGTGCTGGATTCTCAGCTACAACGGTCTATACTGCTGAATAATCTCATATATATATATATACATACACATATACACACACACTAGTCCTTCTCAATGAATTAGAATATCATCAAAAAGTATATTTATTTCAGTAATTCAATTCAAAAAGTGAAACTCATATTACATAGATTCATTATACACAATGATCTATTTCCAGCATTTTTTTTATTTTAATGTTGATGATGACTATGGCTAACAGTTAATGAAAACCCAAAATTTAGTGTCTCAGAAAATTAGAATATTATAGAAGCACAATTTCAAAAATTATTTTAAATAACGAAATGTTGGCCTACTGAAAAGTATGTAGCCATAATCATCAACATTAAAAGAAAAAAAAAGCTGTAAATAGATCACCGTGTGTAATGAATCTATAGAATATATATATATATATATATATATACACATAGATACATACATACTAGTCCTTCCCAATGAATTAGAATATCAAAAAGCAAATTTATTTCAGTAATTCAATTAAAAAAGTGAAATTATTATATAGATTCATTACACACAGAGTGATCTTTTTCCAGCATTTTTTTTATTTTAACCCCTTAACGCACCAGGACGCACTGGTACGTCTTGCATTGAAGTGCTTTAAGGCACAGGGACGTACCGATGCGTCCTGGATAAAAACTGTCACCCTGTCAAAGGACAAGGTGACAGAACTGTGCCATCAACTGTTTATGACAGTTGACCGGCACAGTAAGACGGCAGGGGACCATTCACAGCGGTCTCCTGCCGGCGATCGCTGTGATTGGTCAGTCAAAGCAGACTGACCAATCACAGCTCCATGACGTGTGTATGTGATGGCGCTGGCTCAGAAGCTGAGCCAGCGCTATCACCGCTGATATCAGCGGTCCGACACCCCTCTACAACGGCCAGGACCGGAGCTAGGCTCCGATCCGGCCGATTAGCTCCTTCGATGCATCGATCAACGCATCGAAGTGTCTTGTAGCCTGTCGGCAACCACGATAGTTGACACGGGCGCGGGTGTCAGCTTTTTGTCACAGCTGACATCGTGCTCTAACGGCCAGGACCGGAGCTAGGTTCCGATCCGGCCGATTAACCCCTTAGATGCAGCTATCGCTGCATCTAAGTGATTAGATCGCACCCTATGGTTGCTAATGACAACCATCGGCACCCGCGGGTGTTCCGATGGTTGCTATGGCAACCGTAGCCTAACAATCGCTTTCTAGTACGGAAGCCTATTAGGCCCCGTTGGGGGCGAAGCCTAATAGGCTTGCTGTCAGTGAATAGCTGACAGCTCTAATACACTGCACTATGTAGGTAGTGCAGTGTATTAGAATAGCGATCAGGGCTTCATGTCTTCAAGTTCCCTAGTGGGACACAAAAAAAGTTAAAACAAGTTAATAAAAATATTGTAAAAAAGTAAAAAAAACTAAGTTTCATGTTAAAAAACACTATAACAGCCTTTTTTCCTATATTAAAGGCATGGTGTTGCCCTAAAAACATGTTTTTTTTTTAAAAATTAAACATTTAGTGTGTGGGTGATTAAACATTGTTCAAATTTTTTTATTTTTTTTTGGCACGAGCCATGTAATATTATAAATTATTTCTAATTTATAATACTACCCATTTTTGGCCACTAGATGGGGCTGTTCCCAAAATTGCAGCATTGCAACATTGGGTTAAAAGCCCTCGCTCTAGTGAGCTCTCAGCATCCCCCCCTCCTTTATCCTGGCTAGTGCCGGGATAAACGAGGGGTTTGAAAGGTTTAACCTGCTACACTGCGTGTCGCCATTTTTTGAGGTAACCCACAGTGTAGTAGGTTTACATATAGTAGTAAACACACACAAACACTAACATACATTGAAATCTCTTACCTGCTCCTGCCGCCGCGGCTCCCTCTGGCCCGTCCGCTCCGTTTGCTGCCGCTGTTCCATGTGCACAAGTCCGGAAGCCGCGACCGGAAGTAGTAATATTACAGTCCGGCCGCGACTTCCGGTCCACAGGAAAATGGCGCCGGACGGCGCCAATTTCGAATAGGACTGTGTGGGAGCGGCGCATGCGCAGTTCCCACACAGACGCCGTACACGGCAGTCAATGGGACGGGAGCCGTTCGCAGTCCCTATGGGACTGTGGCTGCCGTACTCCATGTCTGTGTGTGTCGTTAATCGACACACACAGAAATGGAACAAAAAATGGCAGCCCCCATAGGGAAGAAAAAGTGTAAAAATAAGAAAAAGTAAAACACAAACACACAAATGAATAAAAACGTTTTTATTAAAGCACTAACATCTTTAACATATAAAAAAAATTATTTGCCATGACACTGTTCCTTTAAGTCTTTTATTATAGGAAAAAACAAAAAACATAAAAAAGTACACATGTGGTATCCCAGCGTCCGTAACGACCCAAACTATAAAAATATCACGCTATTTTACCCGTATGGTGAACACCGTAAAAAAATTAAAAACTATTCCAGAATCGCTGTTTGTTAGTCACAACCCCTCGCAAAACAGAATAACAAAAGGGATCTAAAAATTATACCATTAAAAACTGCAGCCCGTCCCACAAAAAACAAGCCCGCCCACAGCTTTTTTGACGGAAAAATTAAAAAGTTATGGCTCTCAGAATACGGTGACACAAAAAATAAGTTATTTGAAACAAAAGTAATTTTATCGTGTAGACGCTGCAAAGCATAAGAGAAACTATATACATATGGTATCGCCGTAATCGCGCCAACCCGCAGAATAAAGTAAAATTGTCATTCATAGCGCATGGCGAACGCCGTAAAAATAAATAAATAATAAAACACATCAGAATTGCAGGTTTTTGGTCACCTTGCTTGCCAAAAAAATGAAATACAAAGTGATCAAAAAAATCGCATGTACCCCAAAATGGTACTAATGAAATCTACAGATTGTCCCGCAACAAATAAGCCCTCACCCAGCTCCGGTGGAGAAAAAATAAAGAAGTTCTGGCTCTCAGAATACGGCGACGCAAAATGTGCAGTGTCCAAAAGCAGATAAGATCTGGCACCATTTATCAGTGCGACACTGGCCATACATCTGTGGATAATTATTTATTTACCCCATTACTATACCCTCTTATTATGCCCTGATATACTCCACACAGCTTACATATGCCCCCACATCATAAACTGAAATACCAGCAAAACCCCCCAAAAAATTACCACTAAGCAAAATCTGCGCTCCAAAAGCCAAATGGCGCTACCTCCGTTCTGAGCCCTGCAGCGTGCCCAAGCAGCAGTTTACGTCCACACAGGGAATATCCGGCGGACAACCCATACCAGTGATATCGTCTTACAGCATTTTATTCTTTATCATTTTAGCGACCGTGACAAAGGCCGAGGTTCGGCCGAAACGTCTTTACCAAGTCGCTTTCCACCTCAACTTTACCATCTTTTGTTGCAATAAAACTTAAATTTGTTTGCATCTGGATCTTTTGCGTACCTCTGTGTGTGCTGGGGTTATATATTTCCAATATTGTGGGATTCTCGTCCCTACCTTACTAGCACCACGCCAATTGATTGAGGAGCGCATCCCAATATCTATTTTTGATTACGTCCACATATATGGCATCGCCATACCCGGGAGAACCCGCTTAACAGTTTGAGGTATTTGTCTTCAGTGGCACAAACTGGTCACAAAATATTGTGCACTAAAACCTGTGGAAATTTTCAATTTTCACTTTGCACCATCCACTGAGCGTTAATTACTAATAGAAAAAAAACCCCTGTGTGGTCAAAATGCTCACTACACCCCTTAATAAAATGCCTTCAGGGGTGCAGTTTCCAAAATGGGGGTCACTACTTGGGGCTTTGTTTCACTATTTGACCCCAGAGCCCTGCCATTGTGGGCTAATGCTGTGAAAATCACCAAAATAGGTCTCACATGCGCCTTTCACTCCTAAGCCCTGTCATATGTCCAGGCAAATGATAAATGCCTTGAGGGGTGTAGTTTACAAAATGGGGTCACTTCTCATGGTTTTACACTCTACTCTGGTACCTAAGAGCGCTCTGCAAATGCGACATGGCGCCCAGCAAAATCTGTGCTCTAAAAGCCACATGGCACTCCTTCCATTTTGAGCTCTGCCATGTGCCGAAACAGCAGTTTTGGGCCACACATGGGGTATTGCCATACTCGGGAGAAATTGTGGGAAAAAAAATTGGGTGCAAAACGACATATCTTTGGGAAAAAAAATAATTTTTCATTTTCACTGCCTCATTCTAATACAATCTATGAAACACTAATGGGATCAAAATGCTCAGTACACCCCTAGATGATTACCCTGAAGGGTAAAGTTTACAAAATGTAGTCACTTCTCAGGGGTTTCTACTGTACGGGTACCTCAGGGGCTCTGCAAATGCGACATGGCGCCCCCAAAAAAATCAACCAAAATCTACATGCCAAGTAGCACTCATGCCATTCTGAGCCCTACGGTGCATTACAAGCAGCAGTTTATTGCTTTACAATTGTTGGGGCGCTTTTTCTCCTTTATTCCTTTTGAAAATGGAAAAAATTCAACATTTTAGTGGAAAGAATGTAGATTTTCATTTTCACTGCATAATCCCAATAATTCAGTAAAAAAACTGTGGGGTCAAAATGCTCACTATACCGCTAGATAAATTCCACGAGGGGTATAGTTGGGGTGTTTTTTCTCCTTTATCTATTGTAAAAATGAAAAAATCGGAGCTAATTTTATTAGAAAAAATTTAGATTTTCAATTTCACGGCATAATTCCCATAAATTCAGCGAAAAACGTGTAGGGTCAAAATGCTAACTATACCCCTAGAAAAATTCCTTGAGGGGTGTAGTTTCCAAAATGGGGTCACTTTTGGGGAGTTTCCACTGTTATGGTCCCTCCAGGGCTTTGCAAACACGACATGGCACCAAAAACCATTCCAGCAAAATCTGTGCTCCAAAATCCAAATGGCCCTCCTTCCCTTCTGAGGTGTGCCGTGGGTCCAAACAGCAGTTTATTACCACATATGGGGTATTGCCGTAATCGGGAGACATTGCTTTACAAATGTTGGGGTGCTTTTTCTCCTTTATTCCTTGTAAAAACTAAAACATCGTATGTTTTTTCAGAAAAAAAGTAGATTTTCATTTTCATTTTCACAGACCAGTTCCAATAAATGTAGCAAAAAAACCCTGTGGGCTAAAAATGCTAACTATACCTCTTGAAAAATTCCTTGAGGAGTGTAGTTTCCAAAATGGGATCACTTTTGGGGGGTTTCCACTGTTTTGCCACCACAAGACCTCTTCAAACCTGACATGTATATATTCTAATAAAATAGAGGCCCCAAAATCCAATAGGTGCTCCTTTGCTTCTGAGGCCGGTGTTTCAGTACATTACCACACTAGGGCCACATGTGGGATATTTCTAAAAACTGCAGAATCTGGGCAATAAGTATTGAGTTGCGTTTCTCTCGTAAAACCTTCTGTGTTACAGAAAAAACTGTATTACAAATGAATTTCGTAAAAAAAAAAATTTACATTTATAAATTTCACCTCTACTTTGCTTTATTTCCTGTGAAATGCCTAAAGGGTTAAAATAATTTCTGAATGCTGTTTTGAATACTTTGAGGTGTGCAGTTTTTAAAATGGGGTGATTTATGGGGACTTTCTAATATATAAGGCCCTCAAAGCCACTTCAGAACTGAACTGGTCCCTGAAAAAATAGCCTTTTGAAGTTTTCTTGAAAATGCGAGAAATTGCAGCTAAAGTTCTAAGCCTTGTAACGTCCTAGAAAAATAAAAGGTCGTTCAAAAAACAATGCAAATATAAAGTAGACATATAGGAAATGTTAACTAGTAAATATTTTGTGTGGTATTATGATCTGTTTTACAAGCAGATACATTACAATTTAGAAAAATGCAGATTTTTGCAAATTTTCTCTAAATTTGTGTTTTTTTACAAATAAATATTGAATTTAACGACTAAATTTTTTCAGTATCATAAAGTACAACATGTCACGAGAAAACAAACTCAGAATCGCTTGGATAGGTAAAAGCATTCCGCAGTTATTACCACATAATGTGACACGTCAGATTTGCAAAAATCTGCTGTGTCCACAAGGCCAAAACAGGCTTAGACACTAAGGGGTTAATATTGATGATTATGGCTAACAGTTAATGAAAACCCAAAATTTAGTGTCTCAGAAAATTAGAATATTATAGAAGCACAATTTCAAAAATTATTTTAAATACCGAAATGTTGGCCTACTGAAAAGTAGGTACAGCATATGCACTAAATACTTGGTCGGGGCTCCTTTTGCATGAATTACTGCGTCAATGGAGGCGATCAGCCTGTGGCACTGCTAAGGTGTTATGGAAGCCCAGATTGCTTTGATAGCGGCCTTCAGCTAGTCTGCATTGTGGTGTCTGGTGTCTCTCATCTTCCTCTTGACAATACCTATTTGGCAATGTGGGCAGGTGCCAAGTCCTGCTGGAAAATTAAATCAGCATCTCCATAAAGCTGGTTAGCAGAGGGAAGCATGAAGTGCTCGAACATTCCCTGCTAGACGGCTGCGTCGACTCTGGACTTGATATATCACAGTGGACCAACACCAGAAGATGATATGGCTCCCAAAACCATCACTGACTGTGGAAACTTCACACTGGACCGCAAGCAACTTGGATTGTTGCCTCTCCACTCTTATTCCAGACTCTGGGACCTTGATTTCCCAATTAAACGCAAAACTTACTTTCATCTGAAAAGAGGACTTTGGACCACTGAGCAACAGACCAGTACTTTTAAAGGCTTAGGCTACATTCACACGACAGTGAGAAACTGCCGTTTTTGTAACAGCCATTTTCAGAACAATAGAGTTCTATGGGTGAATTCACACGTCCGTTTTTTTAACGGCCCGTGAAAACTGGCCGTCAAAAAATAAGACATTTTTGGCCGCTTTGACAGCCCCACAGATCCCATAGAAGTTAATGGATCAGTTTAAACCGCCCATTTTTTATGAATCAATCCTTGGAACGGCCGGTAAAAACGGATCCCGGCCGAGGAGTCTCCGCACACAGCGCTACATTGAGCGCTGAGCCCGGGGAAGCCCCTGACATTACGGTCCATATATGGTGTATATATACTGTCCTTATAGTGGTGTCTCCGGCCAGAGCATCGCAATATCTCTGGCCGGGGACTCCTGTCTGTCTCCTTCTGACTCTACCCACCCAGATAGCGCCGCTGTAGCTCCTTGATGCTCTGGCCAGGGAATATAATATATATATATATACGCATATATATGTACATGATAGATAGGAGAGCAGAATTCTCCTCTTCTCTATGTGTGCAGTGGCTACATTCACAGGACAGTGAAAAAAAAATGGCCGTTCAAAACAAATCAACTGTCAGTTTTTTATGGCCGTTTTGCATCAGCGGGTCTCCAAATTTATAGTGCCACGGTACCCATGTAGATAGCGCCACACCCCCCATATAGCACCCCCCCTTGTAGATACCACCCCCTCCCTTGAATGTAACGCCACTGTAGGAGTGGAATCCCTCTGGCTGGGGATTCCTCATAGACGGAGCCTCTGACATCTCCGTCCATATATGAACAGTGACGTCAGGCAAGCGGAATCCCCTGCCAGAGAGGGAAGGGGATTCAGCTCATAGACGGAGGAACCCGTGACGTCACTGTCCATATATGGATAGTAATGCTGGGGGCTTCTCCAGTAGCCGAATCCCCTGCTAAAGCAGGCCGGGGATTCCGCTCCAGGAGTAACACCTAGACGTCACTGACTATACACTACCGTTCAAACGTTTCGGGTCACCCAGACAATTTTGTGTTTTCCATGAAAACTCACACTTATATTTATCAAATGAGTTGCAAAATGACTAGAAAATATAGTCAAGACATTGACAAGGTTAGAAATAATGATTTTTATTTGAAATAATAATTTTCTCCTTCAAACTTTGCTTTCGTCAAAGAATGCTCCATTTGCAGCAATTACAGCATTGCAGACCTTTGGCATTCTAGCTGTTAATTTGCTGAGGTAATCGGGAGAAATTTCACCCCATGCTTCCAGAAGCCCCTCCCACAAGTTGGATTGGCTTGATGGGCACTTCTTGCGTACCATACGGTCAAGCTGCTCCCACAACAGCTCTATGGGGTTGAGATCTGGTGACTGCGCTGGCCACTCCATTACAGATAGAATACCAGCTGCCTGCTTCTTCCCTAAATAGTTATTGCATAATTTGGAGGTGTGCTTTGGGTCATTGTCCTGTTGTAGGATGAAATTGGCTCCAATCAAGCGCTGTCCACAGGGTATGGCATGGCATTGCACAATGGAGTGATAGCCTTCCTTATTCAAAATCCCTTTTACCTTGTACAAATCTCCCACTTTACCAGCACCAAAGCAACCCCAGACCATCACATTACCTCCACCATGCTTGACAGATGGCGTCAGGCACTCTTCCAGCATCTTTTCCGTTGTTCTGCGTCTCACAAATGTTCTTCTGTGTGATCCAAACACCTCAAACTTCGATTCGTCTGTCCATAACACTTTTTTCCAATCTTCCTCTGTCCAATGTCTGTGTGCTTTTGCCCATATTAATCTTTTCTTTTATTAGCCAGTCTCAGATATGGCTTTTTCTTTGCCACTCTGCCCTGAAGGCCAGCATCCCGGAGTCGCCTCTTCACTGTAGACGTTGACACTGGCGTTTTGCGGGTACTATTTAATGAAGCTGCCAGTTGAGGACCTGTGAGGCGTCTATTTCTCATACTAGAGACTCTAATGTACTTGTCTTGTTGCTCAGTTGTGCAGCGGGGCCTCCCACTTCTCTTTCTACTCTGGTTAGAGCCTGTTTGTGCCGTCCTCTGAAGGGAGTAGTACACACCGTTGTAGGAAATCTTCAGTTTCTTGGCAATTTCTCGCACGGAATAGCCTTCATTTCTAAGAACAGGAATAGACTGTCGAGTTTCACATGAAAGCTCTGTTTTTGTAGCCATTTTGAGAGTTTAATCGAACCCACAAATGTAATGCTCCAGATTCTCAACTAGCTCAAAGGAAGGTCAGTTTTATAGCTCCTCTAAACAGCAAAACTGTTTACAGCGGTGCTAACATAATTGCACAAGGGGTTTCAAGTGTTTTCTAATCATCCATTAGCCTTCTAACACAGTTAGCAAACACAATGTACCATTAGAACACTGGAATGATGGTTGCTGGAAATGGGCCTCCATACACCTATGTAGATATTGCATTCAAAACCAGACGTTTGCAGCTAGAATAGTCATTTAGCACATTAACAATGTATAGAGTGTATTTCTGATTAATTTAATGTTAAATTCATTGAAAAAAACTGTGCTTTTCTTTCAAAAATAAGGAAATTTCTAAGTGACCCTAAACTTTTCAACGGTAGTGTATATGAATAGGGACTCTGGGGGCTTCTCCAGGAGCGGAATCGCCTGCCAGAGCAGGTTTTGGCCGCCGGAGATTCCGCTCCTACAGGGAGATACAGTGGCGCTATCTACGGGGGATGGGCAGGGGGGTGCTATCTTCAGGCAGGGGGGTGCTATCTACATGGAGGGGTGCTAGCTACAAGACTGGAGTCCCCAGTCAGAGATCTTGCGATGCTCTGGCCAGGGATTTCATTGTTGAAAGCCCTGACTTCACTGTCCTTCTATGGACAGTAATGTGAAGGGCTTACACAGGCTCAGCAATCAAAGTAGCGCTGTGTGCGGGGAGTCCTCAGCCAGGATCAGTTTTTACCGGACGTTACAAGGATTGTTTCCTAAAAAACGGCCTGTAAAAACCGATCCATTGACTTCTACGGGAGCCGTCTGGCCGTGAAAACAGAGGACGTCCTATTTTTTGACAGCCAATATTCACGGGCCGTTAAAAAAACGACTATGTGAATACACCCATAGAACTTCATTGCCATTTTCACTGTCATGTGAATGTAGCCTTAGGCTTCGCCCACTAACTGAGAGACAACTGATAATTAGAGATGGAGTCTGCAGAGGGGAATACTGCTGAAAAAATACGGAATACAAGTCATACAATGGTCATAAATTGTGTTATTCCTCATGTAAACACATGACAGCTTATTCTGAAAAGTCCCCTGAAAAGTTAGGTACACTTCAATGTAAAATTCCTTTGTTCAATAAAAAGAGAATTAAAATAAACAAACAAATAATATAAACAGGAATCATATCAAAGGTGTCTAGCCTGTGTGTTTGGGGGCAATGAGTTGGATTTAGCTTTTGTATTCTTTAGATAGTCAGCAATGAAATCGATTATTTGGAAAAAAAATTGTAGATCCAGGGCAATGATACATTGATGCTAACATTTGAAGCCAAACACTTTTTCCAATAAATTAATGTTCTAAGTAATTTAAAAAAAATAAAAATAAAAATTAGTCATCGCAGAAAAATTAGCTGATCAAAAACATTACATAGTAAAACGTAACCTTTAATTAATATGTTGGGATAAAAAAGAGAAAATGATTATCCCTCCAAATAATGATGCAAAAAATAATAATAAGGGTGAGGGGAGAGGGGTTTTTTCATTTAGTTGACAGAAGAAGAAGAAGAACAACTGACCCTGATATACCCTATCAGGTCACCCTACCTAGTCGGAGTAACACCCCTACTCAATGGACAACTCCAACCTGTAGCCTAGATACTCTATTAATTCTATAAATTTATACTCCAGAATTTCTATAGAACTTAAGAAATAAATATATATATATATATATACACACACACACGCATATATATATATATATATATATATATATATATATATATATATATTTTTTTTTTTTTTATTGTCCCAAAGAGTGCCTGTCTTGATTCTGGAATCTTTTTCCTTTTGCATATTTCACTTTTCCAAAACGGCACTTTACTGCATATTTTGGGACTTCTATTAGGTATGGTTTAAAACCATTTCCCTTTTCTAGTTTATATGTGGTTGGGGAGGTGTTTCTTCCCCGTTTTTTGTCTACCCTTGAGAATATACTTTTTCCTGTTTTGGATGATCAGCAGTGTCCCTCCAAAATAACCTTCCCCCCTTTTTTTTTAACCCCTTAACACCCTGTGACGTACTATTACGTCACGGGCGGTGGACTGTTAACGCGAACTAACGTACTATTACTTCATCGCGTTAACAGGGTACTGTGTCTGCAAACACGTCTACAGACAGTTTTAAAGCAGTGATGGCTTAACGACATCACTGCTTCAAGGCCACGACCGGAGCTGGCCTCGGATCCGGCCGATTAACCAATTAGATGCAGCCCTCAAAACCGAGTGCTGCATCTATGGTGTTTACAAGCAGATCGGAACTCTGCAATGAAATTGCGGGGTTCCGATGACTGCTTCGGCAGACCGGAAGCCTAACAATGGCATCCTGTCTGCCTAGAACGGATGCCTGCTAGGTCCCGCCCAGAGGCGGGGCCTAAAAGGTATCCAGCCGCAGTAACAAGATGGCGCAGACTCAGAAACTGAGCCTGCGACATCAGCCGCTGGTGTCAGCTGTATGTTACAGCTGACACCGGGCTGTAACGGCAGGGAACGGTGAGCTCCGATCCCTGCCATTAACCACTTATATTCCGCGATCAAAAGCGATCGTGGCATCTTAGTGGTTTGTAGCGATCGGCATCGACACGACATGATCATGATGATGCCGATCCTTGCTATGGCAACCGGAGGCCTAATAATGGCGTCCTGGTCTGCCACGTACAATAGCCTATTAGACCCCGCCCACAGACGGAACCGAATAGGCTTGCTGTCAGTGAATGACTTACAGCTCTAATGCATTGCACTACGTGGGTAGTGCAATGCATTAGAGTAAAGATCAGAGGTGCAGGCGCTCAACTCCGCCAGTGGGACAAAAAAAAAGAAGTTGAAAAAATGTGAATATAAGGGTATGTGCACACACACTAATTACGTCCGTAATTCACGGACGTATTTCGGCCGCAAGTACCGGACCGAACACAGTGCAGGGAGCCGGGCTCCTAGCATCATACTTATGTACGACGCTAGGAGTCCCTGCCTCGCTGCCGGACAACTGTCCCGTACTGCAAACATGATTACAGTACGGGACAGTTGTCCTGCAGCGAGGCAGGGACTCCTAGCGTCGTACATAAGTATGATGCTAGGAGCCCGGCTCCCTGCACTGTGTTCGGTCCGGTACTTGCGGCCGAAATACGTCCGTGAATTACGGACGTAAGTAGTGTGTGTGCACATACCCTAAAAGTGTAAAAACAAAAGTTTCAAGTTAATAAAAACAAACACTGACTTTTTTCCTATAATAAGCCATTTATTATAGGAAAAAAATGAAAATGTTAAAAAAAAAGTACACGTTTGGTATCACCGTGTCCGTAACGACACAATCTATAAAACAGTAATGTTATTTTCCCCGCACAATGAACAGCGCAAAAAAAACACCAAAAAAACAATGCCCTAATCGCTATTTTTTAAAAAAAATCATAAAGTCCCATGTACCCCAAAATAGTACCAATAAAAACTACAACCCGTTCCGGAGTAAACAAGCCCTTACAGAGCTTTTTTTTACTGAAAAACAAAGACTGGCTTTCAGAATATGGTAACATAAAATGTGCAGAGAGTCCAAAAGTGGATAAGATCGGGCACCATTTATCAGTGCGAAACTGGCCACATATTTTTGAAATATAATTTATTTACCAAATTATTATACCCCTTTATTATACCCTGATGTTCTCCGCACAGATTACATATGCCTCCACATTATAAACTGAAATACCAGCAAAACCCAAAACAGAACAACTACCAAGCTAAATCTGCGCTCCAAAAGCCAAATGGAGTTCCCTCTCTTCTGAACCCTACAGCGTGCACAAACAGCAGTTATGGCATATATATCCACATATAGGGCATCAGAAAATCCTGAGAGTTTACGAGTTATTAGTCTTCGGTGGCACAAACTGGGCATAACATATTGTGCACTAAAATGGCATATCGGTGGAAAATTGCAGTTTTCACTTTGCACCATCCCCTTCCCATCGTAAACAACTTTCAGGTTTTAATTTTCGTTTTTTCCTCCCCCCCTTTCAAAAGCCATAACTTTTGTGGTACGAGTTGTAGTTTTTCGTAGCACCATTTATTGTGCCATATAATGTACTAGGAAATGGGAAAACAATTATTTGTGGGGTAGAAAATGAAAACAACAGTGATTTCGACATTGTTTTTTGCGCTTTGTTTTTACGGAATTCACTGTACAATTAAAACCACATGTTAACTTTATTCTGTGGGTCAATACAATTACGACGATACAAAATATATATTGTTTTTTCTATATTTTACTACTTTTACAAGTAAAAAACTAAGTGTAAAAAATAAAATTTATTTTGTGTCGTCAAATTCTGAGAGCCATAACTTTTTTTTTTTCTGTCAATTAAGTGGTATGAGGGCTTATTTTTTGCGGGACAAGCTGTAGTTTTTAATGATACCATTTTGGGGTACATGCGACGTTTTAATCACTTTTTATTACATTTTTTGTGGGGAGTGGTGACCAAAAAATAGCGATTGCCGTCTACATTTTTTTTTTTACGGCGTACACCGTGCGGGTTAAATAATGATATATTGTAATAGTTCTGACTTTTACAGATGCGGCGATACCAATTATGTTTATTTATTGACTTTTTTACTATGCTCTAGGGGAAAAATGGGAAAAGGGTTGTTTTTTTAAATTTTTAATTCATGGTTTGTTTGTTTTTTACACAAAAAAACTCAAACCTTTATTTTACTATTTTTTTTTTTATTAGTCCCCAAAGGGTACTTCAACCAGCGATCGTTGGATCGCTTGCACGATAAACTGCAATACTAATGTATTGCAGTATATCGTCTTTCTGACAGGCTTCTATTAAGATCTGCCAGAGGCATGGCTTAGTAGGAGCACAAAGATGGCAGACCTGGGCGCCTTCATTAGGCCCCCAGGCAGCCATAGCAACCATTGCCACCCCGCGATTGCATTGCGGGGGGCCCGATGAGCTGCTAGAGGGTGTCGCCCCCCTCTAACGATTTAAATGCCGCAGTCGCTATTGACCGCGGCATTTAACGAGTTAAACTAGCAGGATCGCGCCTGAGTGTGATCCCGCTCGTTACTGTGAAGTGTCGGCTGTAACATACAGCAAACACCCGCATCGTATGAAGCGGGTTCACTCCGTGAGCCTGTTTCATACTTCCCTTACGCGGCTATGACGTAACCATAAGTCAAAATAAAGTATAAAATAGGAGCAGCACTGTGTCAAAACCAAATTAGGGTGGTGCTATGCTTCAAATATTGAGGAGTGACGTCTCCCCATGTAATGTATGGTAAAAATAGAGCACGGAAGCAGCACTCAATAGCAAAAAATGTGACATTTATTCACCCAACAATGCAACGTTTCACTTCCTCAATGGAAGCATTTTCAAGCTTGAAAATGTAACCATAAGTCAAATGTCGGGAAGGGGTTAATTACTAATGGGATAACACCTGTGGGGGCAAAATGCTCACTACACCCCTTGAAATGCCTTGAGGGGTGTAGTTTCCAAAATGCGGTCACTTCTTGGGGTCTTCCACTGTACTTTAGTACCTTTAGGGTTTTGCAAATGCGACATGGCACCCAAAAACCAATCCAGAAAAATCTGCTTTCTGAGCCCTGCCGTGTGTCCAAACAGCAGTACATGACCACATGTGGGGTATTTCCGTACTCTGGAGAAATTTCTTTACAAATGTTGGGGTGCTTCTTCTACTTTATCCCTTGTGAAAATGAAAAAATTCAACTTTGTTGTGGAAAAAATGTTGAGATTTATTTTTACGGCCTAATTCCAATAAAATCTGCAAGACCAGTGGGGTCTAAATGCTTACTATACCCATAGAAAGATTCCTTAAGGGGTGCAGTTTCCCAAATGGGGTCACTTTTGGGGGGTTCCTACGGTTTTGGTCCCGCAGGCACTTTGCAAATGTGACATGGCACCCGAAAAACATTCCAGCTAATTTGAGCTCCAAATGGTGATCCTTCCCTTTTGACCCCTGCAATGTGTCCAAATAGCAGTTTATCACCACATATGGGGTATTGCCGTAAATCGGGAAAAATTGCTTTTCAAATGTTGGGGTGCTTTTTCTCCTTTATGCCTTGTAAAAATTGAAAATTTTGACATTTTATTAGAAAAAAATTAGATTTTCATTTTCACGGCCTACGTCCACTAAAGTTAGCAAAAAACCTGTGGGGTTAAAATGCTCACTATACCCCTCGATAAACTCCTTGAGGGGTGTAGTTTCCCAAATGGGGTCACTTTTGGGGGGTTTCCACTGATTTGGTCCCTCAGGGGCTTTGCTAATGCGACATGGCACACGAAAATCATTGCAGCAAAACTTGAGCTCAAAAAGCCAAATGGTTCCCCTTCCTTTCTGAGACCTGACGTGTGTCCAAACAGCAGTTTATTACCACATATGGGGTATTCCCATAATCGGGAGAAATTGCTTTTCAAATGTTGGGGTGTTTTTTCTCCTTTATGCCCTGTAAAAATGTTACATTTCTAAGCTTTATTGGAAAAAATTTAGATTTTCATTTTCACGGCCTAATTCCACTAAAGTCAGCAAAACACTTGTGGGGTCAAAATGCTCACTATACCCCTCGATAAATTCCTTGAGAGGTGTAGTTTGCCAATTGGTGTCTTTTTGGAGGTGTTTCCACTGTTTTGGCATCACAAGGCCTCTTCAAACTGGACATGGTGCCTAAAATATATTAGAATAAAAAGGCCCCAAAATCCTCTAGGTGCTCCTTTTGCTTCGGAGGTCTGTGTTTCAGCGAATTAGCACACTAGGGCCACATGTGGGATATTTCTAAAAACTGCAGAATCTGGGCGATAAATATTGTGTGCGTTTCTCTGGTAAAACCTTCTGTGTTACAGAAAAAAAAAAAGGATTAAAAATGAATTTCTGCAAAAAAAAATTTGTACATTTCATCCCTACTTTGCTGTAATTCCTGTGAAACACCTAAAGGGTCAATAAACTTTCTAAATGCTGTTTTGAATACTTTCAGGGGTGAAGCTTTTAAAATGGGGTGATTTATGGGGGTTTGCATTGCATGGGCCCCTCAAACCCACTTCACAACTGAACTTAGAAAACTAAAATGTACAAAAAACGATGCCAATCTAAAGTAGACATGTGGGAAATGTTAATTAGCATTTATTTTGTGTGGTATTACTATTTGTCTTACAAGCAGATACATTTAAATTTCGAAAAAATCTAATTTTACCACTAACTTAAAGTATAATGTGTCATGAAAAAACAGTCTCAGAATCGCTTGGATAGGTAAAAGAATTCCAAAGTTATTACCACATAGTGAAACATGTCAGATTTGAAAAATGGGGTTGCGCCCTGAACGTGCAAACTAGTCCATGTGCTTAAGGGGTTACGATGGCATATTGTTTAGATGTGGAGGTTGATGCACAGATTGCTGCATTACTAAATTGTGAGATTAATAAAAACACAGAGGATTCAAGTAGAGACATATATGGCCTATTTAAAAATCATAGAAAATTAACATTAAGTAATTTGAGACGGAAATGGGATATTCAGAGTCTAGAAGCCTATAAAATATCTGAGATCACACCTAGAGGTCTGCGTAGATGCACGGTCCCAGCTTCACATTTTAGAGAGGAGTTTCTAAAAAAAAAAATGGGATGACGAGTGCTTAAGACATTCTAGAAAGCTGATGGACTTGTTAATAAAGGAGGAAAACATAATGTTGGGATCTCTCAAAATTGAAATTGAAGATAGTGTCAAAAAATTGGATGAGTTCTATACTCACCCGGAGTTTGAGAAATTAAACAATAGTCTTAAAAAAGAAGTGGAGTTGGAACTTCGGGAAATCTCTACTCGTAAAAGAAAAAAATTCAAAGAGTCACTTTTGATTTTGAACAAAACCAAATATTCTCTTTTGCAGCTAAAAGGGAGGGGCCTAATACAGATGGGGAAAAGACTAGTGATTTGTCAAGTGATAATGAGATGGGGAAACACACTGGAGTAGAGGACACACAAACTAAGGTCTCTTTTTTAGAGGATCGAAACAGAGGAAAATACGGAGAAAAAATCAGTAGAGAAAAAAAGAGGGCCGAATACAAGACAACGCAAGGGAGAATAATATAATAAACTTGACAGATTTTGTCTTATCAATAGACCATATCTCCTTATTAACCCCTTCCCGACATTTGACGTATCCATACGCCAAAGTCGGGTAGGGGAAGCATGGAGCGGGCTCACTGAGTTAACATGCACCATACGATGCGGGTGTTGGCTGTTTGTTACAGCCGACACTAAAGAGTAATGAGCGGCATCGCACTCGAGCGCGATCCCACTCGTTTAACTTGTTAAATGCTGCGGTCAATAGCGACCGCAGCATTTAAATCGTTAGAAAGAGGGGGCGACCCCCTCTAACAGCTCATCGCGCCCCCCGCAACGCAATCGCGGGGTGGGGGGGGCGATGGCTGCCTGGGAGCCTAATGAAGCCCCCAGGTCCACCATCTTTGTACACCTATTAAGGGCTTAATAGTTGCCTGTCAGAATCACGATATACTGCAATGCATTAGTATTGCAGTATATCGTGCAAGCGATCTAACAATCGCTGGTTGAAGTCCCCTAGGGGGACTAATAAAAAAAAGTAAAAATGAGTTAAATAAATAAAAATATATTAAAAGTTTAAAAAAAAAACCTTTTCCCATTTTCCCCCTAGAGCATAGTAAAAAAATAAAATAAACATAATTGGTATCGCCGCGTCCGTAAAAGTCTGAACGACACATACAGAGATGCTATACGGCACATACAGAGATGCTATACGGCACAGACAACACCATAGAGAATGCGAACAGGATGCCGTTCCATTCTCAGTTGCGTGTGTTCCCACACAAGACCAAAACTAAGCTCGTTCGTGGAGCGAAATATGGTGCCATTTTCATGTGGACCTGAAGCCGCTGCCAGACAGTAAGATGACGACTTTCGGCCATATGTTCAACGAAGCAAAGGCGCAGGAGCAGGTAATTTATGTTTGTGTATGATGTTGTGTATTATGTTCGTGTATGTTCGTGTGATACGGTTTGCTGAGCCCTGTATCTAATCCTCCTACACTGTGCAGTCGCTCAGAAAATGGCGGCACACAGTGTAGGAGGTTTGAAGACATTCAAACCCTTCCTTCTCCTGGCACTAGCCAGAAGAAGGGAGGGGGGATTGTGTGATGACATTAGAGGAGAGTGTGTCCACCCCAAATTTGCAGCATAATTCAATGAGGTTGCTTTACCACAGTGACCATGTTGCAATTTTGGAAACTGCTCCCTCTAGTGGCCAGCACATGGAAATGTTATATATTAGAATCTATTTTATAATATTTCCTGACTTGTGAAAAAATGTTAGAAATTAAAACAATGTGTAATCACTTAAATAATAATTGTTTAACTGAAAAAAAATAAAAATTCTAGCGACACATTCCCTTTAAGTCTGATACTTTTCTTTGATAGCCAACATAAAAGAGAATTTAAGGTTTATAATTTCATCAACTGTCGTTCAACTATGGTTGTATATTCGATAATTTGCCCATGTGGAAAACAATATATTGGGGAAACCAAACGAGAGCTACACATACACATAAGTGAACATCTCTCAGACATTGTAAAGGGCGAAATAAAAAACCCATTGGCAGCAGATTTTAAAATACATCAAACAATCGCCTACTGGTTTAAAATTTATGGGGATTTACCAACTATTAGGAGACAGAAGAGGTGGTGATCGTAATCATATCCTCTTCCAGAAGGAAACCATGTGGATCTATACATTGGGCACCTTGAATCCCAGGGGACTCAATAATTAAACAAAATATGATATACTTACTAGCGGCGGATGCATGGACTTTCGCTGGGCTGGCTGTATACCAGCGTCCCAGGCGATCTCCACGTATCCACTGCTAAATATTTATTTGCCTTTGACTGGTGGGCAGCTCCTTTCATCTTTTTTTCCCAGACATTGGTCTGGTATGGTGCAACTTAAGGGCACACTTGAGAAATTTTCTTTTGCTCAAAAAACGTAGGCCCTCTTTTGTATCTCAAAATATTCTTTAGCTGAAAAAATCAGTATGTCTGATGACTAACTCTGCCTCTGAGTAGTGGGGACTCATTCGTTATAGAAATGGACTTACTCCCTGCCATCCGGAGGCAGACATCAAGTCATTCAGCTTCTCGCTAAATGGAACTTTGGAAGATAATTACTCTTATCATAATATAAATGAATGGGCATTATATTTCATGGATTCATGGTTCTGCCTCTGGTTGGTGGGCACCCGGTCCCATTGCTTTAATAGGCATAGGACTAATTCCCTTCTACCCCGGGGCCAAACATAGACTCCTTACCTATTGCTCTGTTGGGATTTAATGTATTTACTTATTTAATTAGTTATCTTTAATAAAGGGAATTGCCTTTATATAATCTATTCATTTATTTTTTATTCTTTTTTATTATTTTTTGTTTAATTAAATTTTCTTTGGGTTTTATTTAATTTGTGTTATGTTATTTTGATTTTGTAGAGCGGACATCGCTGATCATTCATAAATATGACAAGGGTTAATAATAATACTCTGACCTATTATTGGTATACATTTTTGATTATCTATGTATATGTATTTTCCCTTATATACTTGTTTGATAAAACATTTATGATGACTTATAAAATTAGGGAAATATATACAAGACTTTGTGTCTTAGTACAAATTTTTGCAATAGAATCAATATGTCTATTTAAAAACTTTTGGGACTTGTTCCCTTTAACCCCTTCCCGACACTTGACGTATCCATACGCCAAAGTCGGGTAGGGGAAGTATGGAACGGGCTCGCGGAGTGAACCCGCTCCATACGATGCCGGTGTCGGCTGTATGTTACAGCCGACACTTCAGAGTAACGAGCTCGTTTAACTCGTTAAATGCTGTGGTCAATAGCGACTGCAGCATTTAAATCGTTAGAAAGAGGGGGACGACCCCCTCTAACAGCTCATCGCGCCCCCAGCAATGCAATCGCGGGGTGGCGACGGTTGCTATAGCTGCCTGGGTGCCTAATGAAGGCCCCCAGGTCCGCCATCTTTGTGCTAGAAGCCTGTCAGAATCACGATATACTGCAATACATTAGTATTGGAGCATATAGTCGAACCGCATTCTAACGATCGCTGGTTGAAGTCTCCTAGGGGGACTAATAAAAAAAAAGTTACAATTAGTAAAATAAAGGGTTTTTTTTATGCAAAAAAATAATAAAAATGTAAAAGTAAAAAAAAAAAACCTTTTCCGATTTTCCCCCTAGAGCATAGTAAAAAAATAAAACAAATAAACAATTGGTATCACCGCGTCCGTAAAAGTCTGAATTATTACAATATATCATTATTTAACCCGTACGGTGAACGCCGTAAAAAAATAAATTGTAAACGCCAGAATCTCTATTTATTTTTGGTCACCATCTCCCACAAAAAATTAAATAAAATGTGATCAAAACGTCGCATGTACCCCAAAATTTATTATTAAAAACTAGAGCTTATTCCGCAAAAAATAAGCCCTCATACCACTTAATCGACGGATAAATAAAAAAGTTGTGGCTCTCCGAATTTGGTGACACAAAATAAATTATTTCTTTCACTTAGGTTTTTACTTGTAAAAGTAGTAAAATATAGAAAAAACTATATATATAGTTGGTATCGCCGTAATCGTATTGACCCACAGAACAAAGTTAACATGTTGTTTTAATTGCACGGTGAATTCCGTAAAAAATAAAGCGCAAAAAACAATGGAGGAATCGTTGTTTTTTTTCATTTTCTACCCCACAAATATTTTTTTCCCGTTTCCTAGTACATTATATGGCACAATAAATTGTGCTACGAAAAACTACAACTCGTGCCGCAAAAATCTAGCCCTCATAGAACTATATCGACGGAAAAATCAAAAAGTTATGGCTTTTGGAAGGTAGGGAGGAAAAAACGAAAATGAAAATCTGAAAAATGGCTGCGGCTGGAAGGGGTTAAGCTTGGCACTATAAAAGATACCATATTCTATTGTATCCACTGTCTATTGCATCGACATTTCAGTCCCTATTTTGATTACCATCATATTTGAATTGGTTGTGCAAGCTTCTGATTAAAATACATAAATATAAAAAACCGCAAGTGTGAACGGAGACCAGCGTTTTTTGAAACTAAGTAAAAAAATTCTTGCTAAACTATATATGCAACTTATCTTGCATGGAGGGGGATATGTTAACATAAGTATATATATATATATATATATATATATATATATATATATATATATATATATATATATATATATATGCTTGTATCCTGGCCAGGAGATTTTTTAAATAACTGTGTACATACTGTTTGGAAAAAACTCAATTTTTCTGTAAATTTATACTCAAGAATATCTATCAAACTTAATTTAATATTTATATATATTTCTTATCCAAAAGAGTGCCTGTCTTGTTTCTGGAATATTTTTCCCTTTTTGTTTTGCATATTTTACTTTTCCGAAACGACACCGTGCTATATATTTACTGCATATTTTTGGACTTCTACTAGGTATGGTTTAAAACCATTTCCCTTTTCTACCCTATTAATGACTTAGACAATTCTTTATAGTGGATATCAGGTACAGTGGGACCTAGAGAAGCAAGTGCACAAATAGAAAACGCAAATATGTGCAAAAACTTCAAACTGTGCAAAACAACGGGTAGGCACAAATGAAGAAAAAAAATAAGGTTAAAAAATAAGGTTCATCAGGGAACAAAACTAGTAGTCAAAAAGAAATAGTCAAAACACAAGATCAATACTTGTAAGAAATAATGCAACAGAGCTGGATTTAATAAGTCCTTCTGGTTCAAGATTATCAGCAATGTACAACAGCAAATAAAATGTATCATGTGTGTTCAGGTGCTCACAACCCAGGTTACCATATGTAGTACAGAGAAGGAGACGATAACCCCAACAATTCACAGGGAAGCTCTCCAGGCTAGTTCAGTCTTGGAATCCCTCATTGCAGACCATGATGATAGTGCATGTGGTAAGCAGCCATAAGATAACTGGCTGCTCCTTATAAAGGGCAAAGCCTGCACTTCTAATGAGACAACTCCCATTTAGGCCACTCCCCCTATCCTCCACCTTCCAATGTCCCAACACTAAACAAAAAGTCAGACTATTGCGCTTGCGTGCACGATTGATCTTACTGCCCATGCGTGCGCGATAGGGCTCAAACTGCGCATGTGTCTGTGTGTTGTCATGGTGACCACAGACATTGCACTGGCAATTCAAATGCCAGAAAAAGACATCACGCTCATGATAGATATACATCTAAATGGCAGGGGATTAAATTATAGGAAGAAAACATGTTGTTTAAAAAGTACAAAAATGCCCCCTCTCTCCGATGGTAACAGTATTGATATGTTACTCAAATTATCAATTAGTCAACTGGAGAAACTAGATCCAATATTCGTACGGTCACGCTCCAACCTTAGAAGGATCAAAACTGATGCTCTGCTTTCCTTGGAGTTGGATCAAACTAGAATTATGAAACCAGAAGGCAAGGGGGGTATCCTGGTGGTTATGAACCATCAAGACTACCGATGTATATGTCCTAAAATTCGACATGATAGAGAGGGTGACAAGACCCTCAGCATAGATCCCACAGCTGCATATCAGAAGAGTCTTAAAACAATATTGGACCTGGCATTGAGGAATAAGCTCATAGACCAGAAGGAGATCTTCTTCCTATTACCACTTCATCCCCAGGTGGCAATGTTTTATGGGCTATCAAAGGTCCATAAGGGTTGCCATCCCCTGAAATGACACCCTATCGTATCAGGGGTTGAAAACTTAACTCAGAATCTAGGGATCTACCTAGATCAGATCCTATGCCAATTTGTAAAATCGCTTCCCTCGTACACTAGGAACACTATGGACTTTCTTTAAAAACTAGAGGGCATAATCCTTGAGGAAGATACTTGGCTTTGCAATATTGATGTGTAGGCACTGTACAGCTCTATACCACATAATTATGGTATAGGGGCCGTACAACATTTCCTTAACCCCTTCTCGTCGTAAACAACTTTCAGATTTTAATTTTCGTTTTTTCCACCCCACCTTCCAAAAGCCATAACTTTTTAATTTTGACGTCAATATAGTCCTATGAGGGCTTGATTTTTGCAGAACGAAATGTAGTTTTTTGTAGCACCATTTATTGTGCCGTATAATGTACTAGGAAACGGAAAAAAAAATATTTGTGGGGTAGAAAATTTAAAAAACAGCGATTCCTCCATTGTTTTCTGCGCTTCCTTTTTACGTTATTCACTGTGCAATTAAAACAACATGTTAACTTTATTCTGCGGGTCAATACGATTACGGCGATACTAAATATATATTGTTTTATCTATATTTTACAAGTAAAAAACTAAGTGTAAAAAATGTAATTTATTTTGTGTCGCCAAATTCTGAGAGCTATGTTTTTTATTTTTCCGTCTATTAAGTGGTATGAAGGCTTATTTTTTGCAGGAAAAGCTTCAGTTTTTAATGATACCATTTTGGGGTACATGCAACTTTTTTATCACTTTCTGTTAAAAAATTTTGTGGAAGACAAGGTCACCAAAAAATAGCGATTCTGGCGCTTACAATTTATTATTTTTATGGCGTACACCGTGCGGGTTAAATAATGATATATTGTAATAGCTCCAAATTTTACGGATGTGGCGATACCAATTATGCTTTTTTTTTTTTTACTATGCTCTAGGGGGGAAACCAGCGATCATTGGGTCGCTTGCACGATATACTGCAATACCAATGTTTTGCAGTATATCGTCTTTCTGACAGGCTTCTATTAAGCCCTCCAGAGGCAGGGCTTAGTAGGAGCACAAAGATGGCGGACCTGGGGGCCTTCATTAGGCCCCCAGGCAGCCATAGCAACCATCGCCACCCCGCGATTGCATTGCGGGGGGCGCGATGAGCTTCTAGAGGGGGTCACCCCCTCTTTCTAACGATTTAAATTCTGCGGTTGATATTGACCGCGGCATTTAACAGGTTAAACAATCCCGATCGTTACTGTGAAGCGTTGGCTGTAACATACAGTTGACACCCGCATTGTATGGAGTGGGTTCACTCCATGAGCCCGTTCCATACTTCCCCTACCCGGACATATGGATACGTCAAATGTTGGGAAGGGGTTAAAACTAGGAGCGTACTCCTCCAATCTCATAATGAGTTCTTGTTACAACTCCTCCAATTTGTGTTGACACACAGTTACTTTTTGTTTTACTCATGGTCTTCCATCAGCTCAGGGGAACTGCCACGGGAAGCCCGGTGGCACCTACTTATGCCAACTTATTCCTGGGCTGGTGGGAGGACACCATAGTTTTTTCGGAGTCCCTGGCATAGTACCATGATCACATAGTATCGTCGGTACATCGACGATATTATCGTCATCTGGTCTGGACCAGGTAATCTGTTCAAAACCTTTGTGCAAGCATTAAACACTAACCACTTTCGCTTACGGTTCACCTTTGAGCAAGAAAGGAGGTAACTATGCTTACTCGATGTCCTAATCAAACGCAATAGAAAAGGGGGACTGGACACTACTGTGTTCAGAAAGCCAACAGCGGGAAATAGTCTTTTACAATGAACCAGTCACCATCCCGCCCCACTCAAAAGAGGCATTCCCAAAGGACAGTACCTGCGCATGTGCAGGAACTGTTCATCCATGGGAGCCTTCAAACAAGAATCTGACAAACTGAATGAGAGATTTAGAGAACGTGGATATCCCAAGAGAATCCTTAGTGATGCAAATAAAATTGCCCGATCACAAAATAGGAGGGATCTTTTGATACCACGCCATAGGACATCTAATGAACAAATCAGGGTAATTGGCACCTATGATTCGGCTGCCCCTGAAGTACATGGTATTTTGAACATGTTCTGGCCACTATTTAAAATGGATCCCACGATTTCTGAATTTGTAAGTGATTATCCAAACATTACCTATAGACGAGGTCGAAATATAAAAGACCGTCTGGTAAACAGTCACTTTGTACCACCGAGCGCACCAGGAACATGGCTAGACCGTAGGATAACTGGTACCTTGCACTGTGGTAATTGTAATGCATGTCGCTTTGTCACCACATCAAAAACCTTTGAGAATGTCATCACAGGACAGACCTACACATGTCGCGACTTTGCTAACTGCAAAACGGCAGGCATTGTCTATCTCTGTTCATGTCCATGCCCCCTTTCCTATGAAGGCAAGACAAAAAGGGAACTACGACACCGTATCCTGTAACATATAGGGGATATAGAGCACTTCAGAGATAAACCATTCCTCATGTGCTTAGCCAATGAACACCATAGGAACCCTTTTGCAGTCTCCTTTAAGGTGATTGAAGTCATTCGATATACACAGAGGGGTTATTGGGATAAATGCATCCTTCAAAAGGAAACGCAATGGATATACCGTGTTTAGTTCTGTGAACATCATTTAACCCCTTGGTGACATACGACGTACTATTACTGAGATGTCGCCAAGGGGAAGTATGGAGCAGGCTCACGGGCGTTCACTTTGAGTCCACCCGTTTAACACCTTAAATGCCGCGGTCAATCGTGACCGCAGCATTTTAAATTGTAAGAATCAGGGGGCCGCCCCCTCAAACGCGCCCCCCCCGCAGCGCAATTGGCCATTTATAATGGTTGTTATGGCAGCCTGGGGGCCTAATAAAGGCCCCCAGGTCTGCCATCTTTGTACTCCTTTGAAGCTCTGCCTCTGGCAGGGCTTCAAAGGAGACTGTCCGTATCACAATATACTGCAATACATTAGTATTGCAGTATATCATGCAAGCGATCCAACGATCACTGGCTCAAGTCTCCTAGGGGGACTAATAAAAAAAAATTAAAAAAACAGTTAAATAAAGTTGTTATTTTATGTTTAAAAAAAATTATTAAAAGTTCAAAAAACACCCCTTTTCCCCTAAAGTAATGTTGAAAAAAATAAAAGTTAACATAACTGGCATCGCCGCGTCCATAAAAGTCTGAACTAGTTGTTTAACCCGCTGAGTGATCGCCGTAAAAATAAAAAATGATAAAACACAAAATTGCCAGGAGCGCGCTCAGAGGGTTGAAGTCTGTGGTATTAGCATCCAAGTCATATTTGGACATAATCCCTGTTGGGTCAAATCAAAGGTGAATGGATATATTACATATTTCTTCCTTGCTTGTCCTTGTGGAGAACTTTATTGCCTTTACATATTATCAGCTGGTGTGATGTCCATTGCTATAATGGGAGGCACTTCAAAAAGAAACACTAAATCCAAACCTTCTAAACTTAGAGTTTTTCAATACCTCTTCGTCTCAACAATCTGTTGTGAACAGACGCATATGTCTTCCTCCATCTTCCAGGGCTGACTCTGTGGATAATGACATACCTGATGAAATGGAATCTCAACCTGTCTCCGAAAACCACTATTAAGAGACTTTTAAACTCTTTGAGAGATTTAATTCAAACAGACATTAGGCAAGTTATAGGTAACCTAAGATCAGATATTCAAGCTATTGCATCGAGAACAGACCATATGGGGCATAAGCTGGAAGAATTTGTAAAATCTCACAACTTGCTCATTGATGCAAACTCTACTCTAGAGAAGGAAGTGTCGAGACTCTCTAATAAAGTTTTGGATCTAAAAGACAGATCCCGAAGAAATAACGTCTGCATCAGAGGAATACTGGAATCGCTCACTCCGGACATTCTGTCTCAATATCGTACAGACCTGATGGCTATAGTTCTGCCACAAAAATCTACTGTAGACCTTATAATTGATAGAATTTACTGCATACCTAAACCCAAACACATTGCTGCGCATCTTCCTCATGATACGATCGCATGCATTAATTTCTTTCATGTGAGAGATGAATATCTGAGAGGACTAAAAACCTCCCCCAACCTACCAGATTGATTTAAGGACATTGCTCTGTATCCAGATCTTTCAGCAGAGACCATGTTAAGACGCAAGGAATTTGCTTCAATGACAAAAATTATACCGGACAAAGGTATCTTATACAAGTGGGGTTTTTCCAGTAAAGCTCATCATCACTAAAAATAGATACCAACACGTATGCCTCTCGCCAGGAGCCGCAAAAGATCTTTTACACTCTTGGGGTCTCTTGTCGTCACCTCCCCGGAGTCCTAATCCCAGGAATGCCACCAGGCCGGAGTTTGTTACACCATTGTGGTCCGATAAAGTTAGCAGATCCAAAAGGGGGCTACCTGACTAATGTTGATGCATCAGCTGTACAAATTCTTCGTCAAGGCTTTCACATTTTCGCCTGAACGCTCTTCATCCTTCTTTGTAGCTTTAAGCTTACAGGAAAGCCGGACTTTTGTCTGCAATCTCATTTCCCTGAAAGAGGGAATTTCCGGTTTGGTAATCATGATGTATTACCTATTATTTTTGATGTTCCTTGTTATTTTTATATTTTTTGCCGTGCCAATCCTATTATTTACTCTCCCCGTGTGTCTGAATGGGTCTTAAGCTACTTTCTATTAATGCCGGAGATCCCTGCTTTGGAAAGAAGCTCTCAAATCTACATGTGATATTTTGTGTTCAGAAGTCACACTAAGGCCTTATTTACACGAACATGTGCGTTTTGCGCGTTGCAGTTCCGTGTGTCATCAGTGTTTAGTGCGTGGCTGCGTGATTTTCGCGCATATGGCATCCTTATGACACGCGGTTTTGAGATTTAGAAAATGAAATGTAGGAGGTGGTTTTATTTTTTCCTTCATTTCTTGAACAACTGTTGCGCGAATCACGCTCTGCACACGGAAGTACTGCGCGTGATTTTCACGCACCCATTGACTTCAATGGGTGCGTGATGCGTAAAAAACCCTAAAGTATAGGACATGCAGTGAGTTTCACGCAGCGGGCACACGCTGCGTGAAAAACACAGAATGTCTGAATGGCCCCATTGACTTACATAGGTCCGTGCGACGCACGTGATTTTCACGCACGTATCACGGATGTGAAACACGTTCGTGTAAATAAGGCCTTAACCTCACGAGATTGTAATTTACTTAGGCACAAGAAGTTCCCTCACGTCTACTATGCGTCCAATTATATAAAAAAGGCTGGCGTAATTATTGCTGTAAAAGAAACTATTGTGTTTAAATGTCTTACTTCTTATTCCGACCCTCAGGGTAGATATATAAGTTTAGTGTGTGAACTAGATAACCTTATTTACACATTAGTTTCATTATATGCCCCTAATAGTAGACAAATACCTTTTATTAAAAAAGTGCTATCAAAAGCTAAATCTTTTCAAAACGGGGGTTTAATACTGTGTGGGGACTTTAATATAGTGGTAAATAAGGATATGGACCGTTCTGTAGGGGGTAATTGAATGTTTCCTGAATTGAGTTCTTTGGTAAAGGAGGAAGAGCTACATGAGATTTGGCGATACCAACACGCGTCCGAAAAGGATTATACGTTTTATTCTTCCCCTCATAAGATGTATTCTAGGATTGACTTCTTAGTTGATAGGCAGGTTTTACTAAATTCGGTTTCTTCTACAATAGGTTTAAAGAAGCTCTGTCACCAGATTATAAGTGTCCTATCTCCTACAGAATCTGATCGGCGCTGTAATGTAGATAACAGCAGTGGTTTTTATTTTGAAAAACGATAATTTTTGAGCAAGTTATGAGCAATTTTAGATTTATGCGAATTAGTTTCTTAATGACCAACTGGGCGAGTTTTAACTTTTTACCAACTGGGCGTTGTACAGAGGAGTGTATGACGCTGACCAATCAGCGTCATACACTTCTCAATGTTCCAGCCCAGCTTCTTTCACTGCACAATCACACTGTAACAATGGGCTGGAACAATGAGAAGTGTATGACGCTGATTGGTCTGATTGGTCAGCGTCATACACTCCTCTGTACAACGCACAGTTGGTAAAAAGTTAAAACACGCCCAGTTGGTCATTAAGAAACTAATTCGCATAAATCTAAAATTGCTCATAACTTGCTAAAAAATGATTGTTTTTCAAAATAAAAACCACTGCTGTTATCTACATTACAGCGCCGATCAGATTATGTAGGAGATAGGGCACTTATAATCTGGTGACAGAGCCTCTTTAATAACTTGGTCAGATCATGCACCAATTGAACTCACACTTTGTGATCAATATACTGCACTTCCTAAATCTCCTTGGCGATTAACCCCTTAATGACCGCCGATACGTCTTTTTACGGCGGTCATTAGTGGGCTTTATTCTAGAGCGCCGCCAAACTACGTCGCTGCTGTAGAATAAAGTTAACAGAGCAGGGAGCCGTGAAATCTCCCTGCTCTCAGCTGCCAGAAGCAGCTGAGGGCTGGGAGCGTCCCTGCTCTGCCGGGTGAGATCGATATTAGTATCGATCTCACCTGTTTAACCCTTCAGATGCGGTGCACAATAGCGAGCACCGCATCTGAATGGTTTTGGAGAGAGGGAGGGAGCTCCCTCTCATCTAACTGACACCCGGCGATAAAATCGCCGAGTGTCTGTGTCTTCTATGGCAGCCGGGGGTCTAATAAAGACCCCCAGGTCTGCCTGCAGCGAATGCCTGCTAGATCATGCCGCAGGCATGACCTAGCAGATGCCTGTCCGTTTTAAACGGACAGGCAGTAATACACTGCAATACAAAAGTATTGCAGTGTATTACAATAGCGATCGGAGGATAGTGAAGTCCCCTAGTGGGACTAGTAAAAAAGTAAAAAAAGTTTAATAAAGTTAATAAAAAAAAAAAGTGAAAAAAAAAATGAAAAACCCAGCTTTTCCCCTTACAAAATGCTTTACTATTAAAAAAAACTACAATAAAGCAAAAAAGTTACACATATTTGGTATCGCCGCGTCCGTAACGACCCCGACTATAAAGCTGTTACATTATTTAACCCGCACGGTGAACGCCGTAAAAAATAAAATAAAAAACAATAGAAAAATTGCTGTTTTCTGTTAATCCTGACTTAAAAAAAATGTGATAGAAAGTGATCAAAAAGTCGCATCTACTCTTAAATGGTACCAATAAAAACTGCAAGTCGTCCCGCAAAAAACAAGACCTTATACAGCTATGCCGACGCAAAAATAAAAAAGTTACAGCTCTTCGAATGTGACAATGGAAAAATCTAAAAAATGGCTTGGACATTAGGGCCCAGAATGCCAGCAGGGGGAAGGGGTTAAACACTTTCCTTTTAAATTCCTCAGCAATTCAGTCATCCGTAGGACAGGCTTTAGGGGGAATTTTTTTTAGATTAATTCTTCTACAGCCTCCTCCCCAGAACTTCTTTGGTGCACGCACAAAGCTTTTGTTAGGGGTTTGTTTCTCCAAGCAGCGGCTAGAGCCAAAAGAGAAAGGAACAAAGAATTTGACTCTCTTATTAGGAATATACAATCCTTAGAATCTCAGGTAAAACTAAATCCTTCAATGTCGCTGAGGAAAGAATTGCATCATTTTATAGAAATATTGTGTGTACATCAGCTCTTCCTATATAAGAAAACTTTGAAAAAACTAAAATGGAACTTTTACACTCAGGGAGATAGACCAAGTAAAATATTGTCTAGAAGAGTAAAACAGCATATAGCGAAGTCAAAAATTTCTTGGTTAAAAAATTCAGAGGGATCAAAGGTTTATGATCCTCAGGAAATTTCTGAAACATTTGCGAAATATTATAGCTCCCTATATAACCTTAAAGAAGATACACAAGTCCCTGAGGTGTCTAGAGATACTGTTAATTCCTTCTTGGCTCGGGTGAAGATTACTGCCTTATCCGAGTTACAACTTAGTCAATTAAATGCCCCTATTTCTGCTGAAGAAATACAACTATTGCTTCTCCGGTCTAAACAAAATAAATCTCCCGGACCTGATGGCCTACTGAATGAATATTATAGATCTTTCTCGGAAATCCTATTGCCATATTTGCAAAATACGTTCATGGGATTTGCGTCCAATCCAAAGCCTCCTCTGGAAATGTTACAAGCCATCATCGTCACTCTTCCTAAACCGGGAAAAACTCCAGATTCCCCGGCCAATTTTCCCTTTTAAATTGTGACATAAAATTATATGCTAAACTTCTAGCAACTGGACTGAAGGATTGTTTGCCTTCATTAATAGCGTTAGACCAGGTAGGGTTTGTCAAAGGTCGTCAGGCAAGTGATGGAACCCATAGAATTTTAGATCTTATCCAGATAACAGGAGAGTCTACAAATGCGTCTCTTTTCATTTCCCTGGATGCCAAAAAGGCATTTGACCGGGTTAACTGGAAATATTTGGAGGGTACGTTGGATAAATTTGGTTTTAATTCCCTTATAAAAAATGGCCATTCTTTCACTTTACTCTACACCGTCGGCTAAGATCCTTTCTTCTGGACTTTTGTCTAGAGCTATATCAATTACTAATGGGACTAGGCAGGGTTGTCCTTTATCCCCATTGATATTTACTTTGTGTATGGAGCCCTTCGCAGAAACGATCCGTAGTTCCAGTAACATTTGAGGAATCAAGGTAGAGTCGAGGGAACATAAAATAGGTTTATATGCGGATGATGTTATTTTAACTTGTACCTCTCCTCTTGCGTCCTTGAAGGAGTTATTACAGATTATCTCTCTGTACGCGGAGGTATCCTATTATAAATTGAACATTTCGAAGTCAATGATGTTATCTATTAATATTGATCCTCCGCATAAAAGATCCTTGTCTGCATTTCACATGGCTTGGGCTACGTAGGGTCTCCCATACCTAGAGATAAAACTCTTTTCTTCAATCTCTCAAATATTAACTGACAATTATTCGGCTCTTCTTGTGGGAATGAGGTCAGAATGTGTGAGACTAACTACCTTTCAGCTGTCCTGGATTGCCAGAATCAACTTAATTAAAATGTTATTACTTCCCAGATACCTGTACTTTTGTAGAACCATCCCTTTGCTCGTGCCTGCCTCTATTACTTCACAAATTCAAAAACGGTTTCTTAATTTTATTTGGAACAACAAAAGAGCGAGAGTAACTAAAAATCTCATATTTGGTAAAGTCAGGTTAGGAGTTCCAGATGTCGTTGCTTACAACATAGCCGCTATTATGGATCAACGTTGCTCGTTATGAAACTCTCCATCCAATAATTTATGGGCTCAATTGTAAAATTATATGTTCCCTCACTTGTCCTTAAAAATCCTTATGGCTGCGTCTTATGTTGGAGCACGTTTACCTATGGTGACATTGCACACCACTTCTAATTCATTGAAGATTTGGAAACTATATATATGTAAAAATAATGGGTACATTTATTTCATGACCACACACCAATTCAAGCTTTTCAATCTTTTGTACCGCATGTAGCTTTGTTTCCTTGGAAGAATGCAAGTATGACAATTCTTTCAGATTTTTATGACAATGGCAATGTGCAGTCCTTTGAAAATAAAGAAAAGGTATACAACATTCCTCGTAGTCTGTTTTATCAATATCTTCAACTTAGACACTTGTTACAATCAATAAAGTTCCCTGCTAAGCCCATCAATCTCTCTCCCTTTCATAAGTTTTTATTTCAGTGGCAGGGGTACGATAAAGGACTTTCTTGTAGCTACGATCTTCTCTTGAATAAAGATGTATCGGCAAAGTCTGCTAATATGTTGAAATGGGAACGAGAGTTGGGGGACATGTTTCCTGTTGAACAATGGATGAAAGCCTCTGGGTGGATTCTTCGACACGCTAGATGTATTAATCATATAGAGCTCATAAGAAAAATTCACCTTAGATGATATCTGGCTCAGTTCTTTACTGGTAGTTCAAATATTTGTTGGAGGGGTTGTGGTTCTCTGGGATCCACTCTACACATGTGGTGTTACTGTTTGACGATTAAAGTTCTGTGGGCAGAAGTCTTTAATTAAATACTAGATCTCACTGGTGTATCTATTCCATATAAACCAGAACTGGCCGTCCTTGACAATAGGATGGAGAATATTCCTTCCGTCTTTCGAGTATTGGTGCATCACATTTTCATAGCCACTAGACTGGCCATAGCCAAATCCTGGAAATCGAACATATCTCCTTCACTATTATTTGTAATTAATAGGGTAAATGTTAATTGTCATCATGAAACTCTTTTATTACAAAACCCTTCAACCATAGTAAGAGTTTAAATAATTGGAAGATTTGGAGGGACTCAAAGTATTATCTGTAATGTCATGCTTAACTGTTTATTTTATAATTGCTATTCTTGGCAAAGCACTGTTGTTATTGTCACGGCGCGGGGTGTGGACCCACTGGGCCGTACCGCATAGCGGAATAGCAGCTGGCCAAACAGGTACAATGCAAAGTCTATAGTTCAGAAAGGGTACCTGAGGCAATGTAGACAGTAGCGGTAGATTCAGGCTAAGATGAGGCTCCGACAGTAGACAGACACCCGGCGGGGTGCGACACAATAAATGCAGCAGAGGGCACAACACGACTCCAACTCTGGACAGCAACAAGGCATGGTAGCATGGAGCATGGGATACAGGGTACTATCACCAAGAACGGTTAACACTGGGAACTGGAAAACACTAGGAGACCATTTGCAATGACAAACTTTAGATAACACAACAACGCTCAGGCAAGGATCGAGAGGGCAGAGACCCTTTTATAGTCCCGAAACATTCTGGGGTAATTGCAGTATTCTGCAACTGTGAGCGTACTGGCCCTTTAAGGCCGTGCGCGCGCCCTGCAGGAGACAGTATGCCGACCAGGAAGTGAGGGCCACCAGGAACTCACTCGTCTATGGCCGGGGCCGTCAGAGGGTAAGTCAGGACGACGGTTCGCGGCCATAGGCGTTACAGTAACTTCTTCACGAGGGCAGGAGCATTGATGTTCTCCTCTGGCTCCCAAGACCTCTCCTCTGGACCAAATCCCCTCCAATCTACCAAATAAAATGTCCTTCTTCCTACTTCCTTGGTGGCCAGGATCTCCCTCACCTCGAATGTCCCTGACGAGCCGCCGAGAGCCACTGCTGAACTAGGAGTCCTGGAGTAGCGGTTCAGGACCACAGGCTTCAGCAGGGAGACATGGAAGGAGTTTGGGATATTGAGGGTGGGGGGCAGTAGAAGCTTGTAAGAGACAGGATTTATTTGCAGCAGAATCTCGAAGGGTCCGAGGAACCTGGGGGCAAACTTGCAAGATGGCACGTTGAGCCAGATATTCTTGGAAAACAGCCAGAGCTTGGTACCTGGAAGAAATTGGGGAGGTTCTCATCTTCTAATGTCTACGAAGGTAGCGTCAGCTGCAGGCACCTGGGACATAGTGGAAATAGGAAGAGGTATTCGTGAATGTTGGCCGTAGACATTGAAGAACGGACTAGAGGTGGTGGACTCAATAGTATGGTTGTTATAAGAGAACTCAGCCCAAGGAAGCAGCTGCACCCAGTCATCATGCTGCCTGGAGATAAAGTGCCGCAGATAGTCCTCCATAATCTGATTAACCCTCTCGACTTGACCATTGGACTGGGGATGGTAGGCCGAGGAGAAGTCCAACTTTACACAGAGGAGACCGCAGAGTGCTCTCCAGAACTTTGACGTGAACTTGACCCGAGAAAATATGCAGAGGCAAGCCGTGGAGACGGAAGATGTGTTGGACGAAGAGGCGGGCCAGTCGGGAAGCACAAGGCAGACCAGTCCGTGGAATAAAATGAGCCAGCTTCGAAAATCGATCCACCACCACCCAGACCACACGGCTATCCTGCAGAGAGAGGCAGATCTGTGACAAATTCCATTGCAACATGTCGCCAGGGGGCATCAGGCACAGGCAGTGGTTGGAGAAGTCCAGCTGGTCTGGAGTGGGCAACTTTATTTGCTGCGAATACCGTACAGGAGGAGACAAAATCTGTGACGTCTTTAGGCAGCGTGGGCCACCAGAACTGAAGACTATTAGGTCTCGGTCTTACGGGAACCCTCGTGACCTGCCAGTTTGGAGCTGTGTCCCCAGCGGAGGATTCTTCCTCTGTCTGCCAGACGTACAAAGGTCCTTCCCGGAAAAATGTCTCTAAGTTACAAAGGGTTGACAGAGATGATGCAGGAAGGGTCAATGATATTCTGTGGGGACTCCACAGTGTCCTGTCTCTAATGACCTAGACAATGCATCGGCCCACACAATCTTGTCGGCAGGGCGGTAGTGGAGCTCAAACTGGAACCGAGCGAAGAACAGCGACCAGCTGGCCTGATGAGGGTTCAGCCATTGGGCCGCCTGGAGATAGGTGAGATTCTTGTGGTCCGTTAAGACCAGGATTGGATGAGCTGCGCCCTCTAGTAGGTGTCTCCATTCCTGCAGAGCCAGCTTGATGGCCAGTAACTCCCGATCCCCAATCGAGTAGTTACGCTCTGCGGGAGAAAAGAAAGCTTAGAGTAGTAGCCACATACCACAGTCTTGCATTTGGAACCTCTCTGGAACAGAAGTGCGCAAGCACTAACAGAGGAGGCGTCCACCTCCAACGAAAATTGTAGGGACACATCAAGATGATGAAGGATTGAGGCTAATGTGAAGGCCATCTTTAAGCTTTTGAACGCGGCTTCTGCAGTCCACACCTTGGCATTCATGCCCTTTTTGGTGAGGGTAGAGATGGGGGCGGTGAGTGAGAAGTTGGGAATGAACAGTGGGTAGAAGTTGGCGAATCCCAGGAAGCGCTGTATGGCCCTTAAGCCTTGAGGGCGTGGCCTTTCCAAGACAGGTTTTACCTTCTCAGGATCCATTTTGAGGCCCTTTTTGGAGATGATATAGACCATGAAGGGTAGTTACTTTCTCTCGAACACGCACTTCTCCAGCTTGGCATATAGGTGATTCTCCCTTAATTGAAGCAACACTTGGCGAACATGTCTCTGATGAGCTACTGGATCTGGGGAAAAAATCTAAATGTCATCGAGATACACCACAACATAGACATAGAGGAGATCACGGAAAATGTCATTGACGAATTCTTGGGGGGGGGGGGGGGGCGTTACATAGGCCAAAGGGCATAACCAGGTATTCGTAGTGCCCATCACGTGTATTAAATGCAGTCTTCCACTCTTCACCCTGACGAATCCGGATTAGATTGTAGGCCCCCGCAGGTCTAGTTTGGAAATAAAATTGCCCCCCCCCCCCCGTATGCGATCAAACAGTTCAAAGATTAAAGGCAATGGGTATCTGTTCTTTACCGTGATCTGGTTGAGACCCCGGTAGTCAATGTAGGGTCGGAGGGATCAGTCTTTCTTTTTGACAAAAAAAAACCCGGACTCGGCCGGGGATGAGGATTTGCGTATGAAGCCCCTCTCTAGATTCTCCTTAATATAGGCAGACATTGACTGGGTTTCAGGTAAGGAGAGAGGGTATACTCTACCGCGAGGAGGGGACGAATCAGGAACCAAGTCAATAGGACAATTATACGCTCGATGTGGTGGCAACGTCTCTGCCTCCTTCCTGTCGAAGACATCAGAGAACTGAGAGTAGGAAGAGGGCAACCATGCCAATGACCGATGCGGAGAAGGCTGAAGCGGATGGATATGCCCCAGACAGCGGTTGAGGCACTTGGGACGCCACTGGAGAACCTCTCCAGGGTTCCAATCCAGGATTGGGGCGTGTAGACGGAGCCAAGGCAAACCCAGCAGCATGGGGTTGACGGCCTTGGGCAGGACAAACAGGGAGATGAGCTCAGAATGAAGGGCTCCCACTTGAAGCCTTAGCAGCTTGGTCACAGACAATATTGGGTCGGGCAGCAGCAGTCTATCTACTGAGGCAACGGTCAACGGCTTCTCCGGAAGGGTAGTGGGCAAGTGAAGACCCACAAGGTCTTTGTGTATAAAACTGTCTGCAGAGCCAGAGTCCAGATAGGCAGAGACCAGATGGGGCCTTTCGCCAGCGATAATAGTCACAGGGATGAACAGCTTGGAGGAGAGTTCTCTATCAAATGCGGTGTCGTCCAGGGTTGTTTTTTGGCTTCTGGGGACATAGACGCACGACATGGCCAGCGAGGCCGCAACATAGACAGAGTCCAGAAGTGTGCCTGCGCTGTTTTTCCTGGACAGATAGTGTAAGCCGATCTACTTGCATCGAAACCTCGGGTGAAGCAGCAGATGAGAACAAGAGGGGTTGCTGGAAGTTGGGAGCCAACTTAGGAAGCCTTCTCTCTTGACAAACCTCTTGGGACCATTCTCTGAGCCTCATGACCACCCGGGTGGCAAGTAAAATTAGGTCGTCCAAGGTAGGTGGTAGATCACGAGCAGTCTTTAATCTCGAAAGACAGACCATGACAGAAGGAAGTTCCAGTACAGCTTTCCTGCCAGGGTCCGGAACTGGATGGTGTACTCGTCCACGGAGCTGTCCTCCTGGCGAAGGTTCAGTATGGAAGTAGCTGCCGACGAGACTCAGCCAGGCTACTCTAACACAGTGCGGAATAACCGCACGAACCCCTGAAAGTCTCGGGTTCCTGTCGTTCCCAGATTGGGTTTGCCCACGCCAGGGCCTTGCCGGCAAGTAAAGAAATAATGAAGGCGATCCTGGCGCCGTCTGAAGGAAGTGCTTTGGCGTGCAGAGTGAAGTGGATATGACACTGATTGAGAAATACCCTGCACGCGCTTGCTTCACCGTAAAAACGAGGTGCTAGTGGCAGCGAGAACCGAGGATCAGAACCAGCGCTGCCAGGGGGTGTAGCAGGAGGATCAGTGAGAGAAGCTGGAACAGGAGCAGAGAAGGTAGCAGCTAGCGCCCCTAGCTGTAGTGCCATGGAGTCTACTGCCACAAGAAGTTGATCCTGTCGTGTTTACAAGTCCTGCAGGTCCGCCTGCATGGCTTGGGAGAATGACAGGCCCTTGAATTGACCAGCGGGGTCCATGGCCTGAGCTTACGGTCACGGCGTGGGGTGTGGACCCACTGGGCCATACCGCATAGCGGAATAGCAGCTGGCCAAACAGGTAAAATGCAATGTCTATAGTTCAGAAAGGGTACCAGAGGCAACATAGACAGTAGCGGTAGATTCAGGCTAAGATGAGGCTCCAACAGTAGACACAATAGATGCAACGTGTAATGTCCGTGGCTGCAGGCTGTCAGCTCCAATCCCATCCTGACAGCCGCAGCCACGAGTCGGCAAGCGCTGGCCCCAGCCTCCTCCTCAGGAGACGCCAGCGCTCGAGTCCACTCACCTCAGCCGGATCCTGTAGGCTGCGCACGCACGCTTGTGCCCGCTCTTAAAGGGGCAGTGTGCGCACCGGACCTTTTGATGAACTTTGACCCGTGAGTACCCTGGACTATAAGAGGGGTCCAGCCCCCTGCTTCTATGCCTGAGCACTGTTGATGTTTCCTAGTTTGTCTATGTGATGGCCTTCTAGTGTGTTTCCTGTTCCTTGCATTCCATACCATCCTGTTCGAGCACTGTGCTGTGCCAAAGTCGTGTTGTGCTGTATCCACGTATCCACTTCACCTCGCCTGACGTCTACCTGCTGCCTAGTCCCAGCCGAGCCTGCCCTGCTGCTGTCTGAGCTGCCACAGGTACCTATACGAACTATAGACTTTTACCTGCTCCCTGTTGGCCAGCTGCCTTACCGCCAAGGCGGTACGGCCCAGTGGGTCCGCAGACGCTTCGCGACAGAACGCTCAGGCCATGGACCCCGCTGGTCGATTCAAGACCATGACAACGTCACAGGAAATGCGAGCGGATATGCTGGACCTCCGGTCTCGACAGGACCAACTTCTCCAGGCGTTGAACATCCTTGCACGTCGGCAGGAGGCACAAGCTCTTGGCAGAGTTGACCCGCGTGTCTCTTTGCCACTTCCTGACCGCTATGATGGAGAGGCAAGTACCTGTCGTTGATTTTTTAATCAATGCCAGATCCACTTCAGCCTGTATAGTAGGACATTTTCATCTGATGGTGCAAGGGTCGCTTTCATCATTTCTCTCCTCACCGGCAAGGCTCTTGCATGGGCGAACCCTATCTGGGAGAGACAAGGTTCAGAGACTCGGGACTTCTAATCCTTCCTCCGGAATTTTCGAATAGTGTTTGAGGAGCCTGGACGGGTCTCATCTGCAGCGGCCTCTTTGATTAACCTACGCCAAGGAGACACCTCCGTGAGTGAGTACGCCATTCACTTCCACACCCTGGCGGGAGAGCGGTTATGGAACAATGAGTCCCTGGTGGCTGCATTCTGGCATGGACTGGCTCCTAAAATTAAGGACGAACTTGCCGCTCGAGATCTGCCGTCTACCCTGGACGACCTCATCCTTCTGTCTGCCTGGATTGATATACGGATACGAGAACGCCTCCAAGAGGTTCGACGGGAGGGAGTCCTTCCCAGTTTGGCTCTTACTTTGCAGCAACCCCTGCTGTCCTCAGATGTCGATCCTCCTAAGGAATCTGTGATTATGGACCTATGGATCTGGGATTATGGGTGTAAGTTATCCACCCTGGAGAGACAATGCAGACGCACATCTGGACTCTGTCTTTATTGCAGCCTCGAAGGCCATCTTGTGCGACTGTGTAACCAAAGATCACAAAACCTAGGGTTGCTAGGAGTGACAACCTTGGGTAAGAATGGACTTCCGTCTAGATTGTCCATATCTGTGACCATAGTGTCCGGTGAAAAACGCATCAGGTCTCTGCGTATCTAGACTCTGGATCCGCTGCTAATTTCATCCGTAGAGACCTGGTGGACCTTCGGCAATTACCCACCACCCCTCTGGAGAACCCGTTGACAGTTGCTTCAGTAGATGGACTACATCTGCCAGACCCAGTTATAGCTGTGACCAAGCCGCTGAGGCTCCAAGTGAGAGCCCTTCACTCCAAACTTTTGCCTTTCTATGTGCTATCCAAAGCTGTTAACCCTGTGTTGCTGGGCCTGCCTTGGCTCCGACTGCATGCCCCAGTTCAGGACTGGAATTCTGGTGAGGCCCTGAGTATCAAGATCGTTGTCTGGTGCAGATTCGGTCGGCTCAGCCTTCGCTGCTTCGGTCATTGGCAGGATTGCCGAGTAATTATGCTGCATTTTCGGACGTCTTCAGCAAGAGGGAGGCGGAGACAATGCCTCCACATCGGGCATATATCCTCTCTCCTTGCCAGAGACTATGTCCATGTCCACCTATGTGAAAGAGAACTTGGAGAGGGGCTTCATACGAAAGTCTTCCTCCCCGGCATTAGCCGGGTTCTTCTTCGTCAAAAAGAAAGATGGCTCTCTTCGTCCTTGTATCGACTACCGAGGTCTCAACCAGATCATGGTGAAGAATAAACATCCATTGCCACTGATCTCTGAACTGTTTGATCGTATACGTGGTGCCAAGATTTTTTCTAAACTAGACCTGCGTGGGGCTTACAACCTAGTCCGGATTCGCCATGGTGATGAATGGAAGACTGCATTTAACACCCGTGATGGACACTATGAGTATCTAGTAATGCCCTTTCGGCCTGTGTAATGCTCCAGCAATCTTCCAGGAATTCGTTAATGACATCTTCGTTGATCTCCTCTATGTTTGTGTTGTAGTCTACGTTGATGAGATCTTGATTTTTTCTCCAGATCCTATTACGCATCAGAGACATGTCCGTCAAGTTCTGCTATGGTTAAGGGAGAATCGTCTGTAGGCCAAGCTGGAGAAGTGCGTGTTTGACAAAGATGCTCTACCCTTTCTGGGCTACATCGTCTCGAATTGAGGTCTCGAGATGGATCCTGAGAAGGTAAAGTCCGTCATGGCATGGCCACGCCCTCAAGGCTTGAGGGCCATACAGCGCTTTCAGGGATTCGCTAATTCTTACAGCCAGTTTATTCCAAACTTCTCTTCACTGACTTCTCCCATCTCTAACCTTACTAAGAAGGGTATGAACGCCGAGGTGTGCACTCCCGAGGCAGAGTCCGCATTCAATTGCTTGAAGAGTGCTTTCAAGTCAGCCTCTATCCTCCATCATCCGGATGTCTCTCTGAAGTTCTCGTTGGAGGTGGACGCATCCTCTGTTGGTGCTAGTGCACTCCTGTTCCAGAGAGGTCCCAAGAGAATGTGGATATTTTTCTAAGCTCTTCTCTTCTGCAGAACGCAACTACTCGATTGGGGATCGGGAGTTACTGGCCATCAAATTGGCCCTGGAAGAATGGAGACATCTACAAGAGGGCGCAGCTCATCCTATCCGGATTTTTACAGACCACAAGAATCTGACCTACGTCCGGACGGCCCAATGGCTGAACCCTTGTAAGGGCAGGTGGTCACTGTTCTTTACAAGGTTCCAGTTTGAGTTCCATTATCGCCCGGCCGACAAGAATATGAGGGCCAATGCCTTTTCCAGGTCTTTCGAGATGGAAGACACCTTGGAGAGTGCACAGAATATTATTGATCCGTCTTGCATTATCTCTGTCAATCCCCATGCAAGTTGGGGACATTCCTCCAGGGAGGACTTTTGTGCGCCTGGCTGATCGTGGAAGAATCCTCCACTGGGGACACTCCTCTAGACTGGCAGGTCACGTGGGGGTCCATAAGACCCGGGATCTGATTGCTCGTCATTTCAGGTGGCCCACACTGCCCAAGGACATTATGGACTTAGTTTCTTCCTGTTCTGTATGTGCAGCCAACAAGGCCGCTCATTCCAGACCTGCTGGTCTGCTCCAGCCATTGCCTGTGCCCAATGCTCCCTGGCAGCATATAGCTATGGACTTTATTATGGATTTGCCTCCCTCTGCTGGATGGCGTGCTGTCTGGGTGGTGGTGGACCGATTTTCGAAGATGGCCCACTTCGTTCCTCTGACCGGTCTTCCTACTGCTCCTCAGCTGGCAAAGCTATTCATCCAGCACATCTTCCGCCTGCACGGCTTGTCGCAGCATATTGTGTCTGATCGGGGGGGTTCAGTTTACCTCGAAGTTCTGGAGAGCCCGATGCGGACTCCTCGGTGTGAAGTTGGACTATTCATCAGCCTACCATCCTCAGTCCAATGGTCAGGTTGAGAGGATCAATCATATCTTGGAGAACTACCTACGCCACTTCATTTCCAAGCAGCATGATGACTGGGTGCTGTTGCTCCCAAAAAAAGAATTCTCCTACAATAATCACACTAGCGAGTCCACAAAGACTACACCGTTCTTCATTGTGTACGGCCAGCACCCACGAATTCCTCTCCCGGTGCCCGATACTTCCGAGGTTGCAGCGGCTGACTCCACCTTTAGAGACTTCCTACAGATCTGGCAGCAGACTCGATCCTCCATCCTGATGGCAGTCGACCGCATGAAACGGAAAGCTGACACAAGGAAAAGAGAACCTCCTCAGTTTCTTCCTGGCACGAGAGTTTGTCTGTCTTCCAGAAATATCCGACTAAGGGTGCCATCATGCAAATTTGCTCCCAGGTTCCTCGGACCCTTCCAGATCCAACAGCAGATCAACCCTGTCACCTATAAGCTTTGACTGCCTCCTACCCTCAAGATCGCCAACTCCTTCCATGACTGCCTCCTGAAGCCGGTGGTCCTGAACCGTTACACCAAAACTCCTAGCCCTGTGGTTGCCTTCAGTGGCCCTTCATACACCTTTGAGTTTCAGATCATGGACACCAAAAAAGTGAGAGGAAAGACCTTTTATTTGGTAGATTGGAGGGGGTTTGGTCCTGAAGAAAGGTCTTGGGAGCCAGAGGAGACCCTCAATGCTCCTGCTCTTCTGAAGAAGTTTCTCTCTCGCTCTGGCCCCAAGAAGAGGGGGCGTAAGAGGGGGGATACTGTAATGTCCGTGGCTGCGGGCTGTCAGCTCCAATCCCCTCCTGACAGTCGGCAAGCGCTGGCCCCAGCCTCCTCCTCAGGAGATGCCAGCACTTGTGTCCACTCACCTCAGCCGGATCCTGTAGAGTGCGCGCAAACGCTCGTGCCCGCTCTTAAAGGGGCAGCGCACGCACCGGACCTTTTGATAAACTTTGACCCGTGAGTACCCTGGACTATAAGAGGGGTCCAGCCCCCCGCTTCTATGCCTGAGCATTGTTGATGCCTCCTAGTGTGTTTCCTGTTCCTGTTCCTTGCATTCCATACCATCCTGTGCGCGTACTGGCCATTTAAGGCCGTGTGCGCGCTCTGCGGGAGCCAGTGTCCAGACCAGGAAGTAAGTGCCAGCGTCTCTCACAGGGAACTCACTCGTCCATGGCCGCGGCCACCAGAGGGTAAGTCAGGACAACGGTCCGCGGCCGTAGTTATGTGTTTGTGCGTGTAAAATGTGTGTTTCTTATGATGTTTTACATGTACTTTATGCAATACTTTCTGATGGGTCCATGTTCTTAGGAATTTATTGATTTAAATAAAACACTAATTGCTGTTTTTTGGTCACAATAGTTCTCTAAAAAAATGAAATAAAGAGTGATCAAAAAAATCGCATATACCCCAAAACGGTATAGGTGAAAACTACAGCTCGCTCCGCAAAAACGAAGCTCTCACATCGGTAAGTTGACGGAAAAATAAAAAAGTTATGGCTCTCAGAACATGGCGACACAAAACATTTTTTTTTTAGCAAATCGTTTTTTGTTTTTTTTTAAAAGTGCTAAAACATAAAACAAAACATATAAATTTGGTATCGCCGTAATCGTATCAACCTGTAGAATAAGGTGCACATGTAGTTTTAATCGCCCCCAAAAAAATAGCGTTATCACTGTTTTTTCCCATTTCACCACACGAATAATTTTTTTCCAGCCTCCCAGTACATTATGCGGTACAATAAATGGCGCTATGACAAACTACAACTTGTCTTGCATAAAACAAGCCCTCATATGGCTATGTCGACAAAAAGGACAAAGAACATATGGTTTTGGAAGGCGGGGAGGAAAAAACTAAAATGGAAAAACTGAAATTGCCCGTGTCTCCAAGGGGTTAAATTACTTTTATGAAAAAATGTTTTTACTTTTTAAGATACAGCTTCCATGTATTCTGTATACATAGAAGTTGTATCGGTCTGTCAGCTGAAAGCTAGTCCTGCGTGTCTCTGACACAGGATCCAGCTAATATCGAACATATGTAATGTCTTAGAATAACCCTTTAAACTGGGACAAAATTGGGCAACAACACAATGATCCCAAGCACACTAGGAAATCAATATCTGAATGGCTAAAGAAAATAAAAAAACAAGGCTTTAGAATGACCAAGTTAAAGACCAGACCTCAACCCTATAGAGATGCTGTAGTCCATGATGTATGGAGCAGGCTACCTCAACCCCGTTGAGATGCTGTAGTCCCTGATGTATGGAGCAGGCTCACCTTCTCCATACATCAGGGACTACAGCATCTCAATGGGGTTGAGGTCTGGTCTTTAACTTTGTCATTCCAAAGCCTTGATTTTTATTTTCTTTAGCCTGCATTTTTGCAGATAAAGAGCCATTCATTTCTATGGCCCCATGCACATGACTGTGGCTTACAAGGATCCGTGCGGGGGCCGAAAAAACTCAGGACATGTCATTTTTACAGTCGGGATTTGTGGATTCACCAATGTAGGTGGATTCACCAATGTAGGTGAATTGTTGTGGATCCGTTATTCCTGATGACACACGGATGCACAACAAGGGTTTCTGCGGTCCGATGGATCGTAATGGGCACTAATAGGCCTAAGAGCACCACCACAGGGGAAATAAAACATTACATGGGAGTACATTGAAATCAATGTCCATGTAATGTACAGACATGCTAGGTCCTCCAGAGAGATGCTTCTTGTAGCCACTCGGCTAATTGTTGGATGTCCCGAATGAGGGAACCCTTAACTCTATTAACTCAGAATGCCCTAATAAGGTCCTTGAAAATGGGTTTTCTAAACCAGACGACTTTAAGGACAACCAGAGGGCAAATTTGGATACATGATGCCCAAAAGAAGTGTGTCATGCAAAACAAGCAAGTACTACAACTTTCCTAACCCACACTGCAAGCACACTAGAATAATTAGTCAGGGCCTTGAGAAAGCGTGTACGCACGTGAAACGGCCGTAGGCTAATTCCACATCCTAACCAAGATCTTTTGACTAAAGAAATTTTGTTGCAAGTCCGAGTGTGCCCCGATATCTTCTATCTGTTCAGAATAATTAGTTATTGAACGTTTTTGAATTAGAAAGAATGGAATTTTCTCCAAATCCCCACCTTTCTGCAGCAGAAAGCATGACAAGCAGTTATAAGTGCCATCAGGAACCATAATGTGGCCGCCCAAAAATATGAGTGGTAGGATGTAGTGAAGATAGGAAGGGTAGGAAAGATGGCGATGGTCAATTGCTGGCAGTGTCAGGAAGTCTAGGGGGGGGGGGGGGGGGTTGTTGTAGGTGAACAACAGTGGGCGTTACTGTGGTAAGTGAGATCGAGAATTGGGAAGGATGATTAAGGGTGGGGGTAAAAGGGGGATTTAAGCAGGTCAGGGTCTAACGGTCGATTTACTTATAGGGTGAAGCAAGGTTTCTTGTCAATTGCGGGGGGGGGGGGCACATGCTATGCGGCAGATTCCTGCACAGGGTCAGGTGAATCTGGCACAGGTGGACTTGGGCAGTTGCCAAGTTTGGTGGGGGGGGGGGTGACCAATGACTGCTCATGGGAGCCAATGGAGGTGCACAGGCACCACTGGCTCTAAGTTGGTGAGAAGTTAAGCGTGCCATAGCAGTGGGTGGGATACCGTAATCTGTCAGGTCGTCCCACTGTGCTGCTGAACATGAATAAAGCCTAGCCGACACCTCAAAATGAGGTCTTATTACAGTTGTGTTACGGTGTGGGAAAATTTGTGGTATAAATTACGCCACATATGAATCCAGTCTTAGGCCTCATGCACACGACCATTTCCATGTGCAGGCCCGTGATTTTCGGGTCAGCCGGGAGCCGCCCGCAAATCGCGGGCAATGCACATGGCCGCGGCCATTATTTTCAATGAGCCCGGACTGCAGAAGACGGCCGTAATAAGACATGTCCGTTCTTTCTGCGGTGCGAGCTCCCGGGCCATGCACGGACCGTAAAAACTACGGTCGTGTGCATGGCCTCATAGAAATGAATGGGGCCGCAATTCTCCCGTGCCTTACAGCACATATGGTTACTGGTATAACTACTTTCAGGTATGTGCCATTACTAGTAAATCTAGCAAACCAATGCATTCTGTGTGACTTCAGAGGATGCAAATCCCGCTTCTTAGTAACAATATCGTCTCTAGAAGATACAGAAGCACGTCCTTCATATATATTTTTACACACTCGAACTTTTGCAACTTGAATAAGTCTGAAACTCTTCAGCGGTTTCTGTGACATGATGGAAGTTGTAGCCTCTTCAAGGGCGAACTGCAGGCTCAACGTTACAACTTTCAGATATAATAGTACCTTATTACACCTAGCTCGTGAGGAGATACAGTAAGTACACAGCTCTATGCTACGCAGCATGCCGTCCATGAACCACGGACACGTACTAAACACGCTTTACTGCTACAAGTTACACACTGAAAATGCCGACAACGAACCATACCGTGCCCTCTCCAGTGTAATATCAAGTGCGCAGCGCGGCTCTGACCAGTGCGGCCATATGATTCAAAACCAACAAATAGCAGACATTTTCTAATCTGTCACGCTAATGCCTGGGACAGACGACGGCTGTCATTGGCTGAGAGGCCTGCCTGTTTCTCCACAACATATAGGGGGCGGGTTTATATGGATTGAAAGACTCCGGTGAATACTTTCCCATTTTTAGTCGTCAACCTTCAAACTGAAGTAATTATGAAGACTATAAAACCTTAGTTTGAACATAAATCACACGCAAATAGGACTATAAATCTTCAGTCATGAGCTACATATGAGAATTCAATAGCCAAAACTTACCATAAAAAAACTGGATTGATTTGATGGCGTGACAAAATACACGTTAAAAACTGTCTAGACTTGTCACACTACATACCAAATATAGGTGAACAAAAAACGCAGTAAAAATAAATCTGCACATAATTGTCCATACAGTACATGATTTAGTGTTTACATTCTGGTATTTAACACCTTCCGTTGGCAGACATAAGTACTAGACAGCATTAAGTAGTATGGGGGCACTGGCATAATGTGGCATGATACTGTTGCCCCTTATCAATATGCACTGCCCTATAGAACGTTCTAAGCAACAATCGCACACACGTGGACTCTGGGCACCACATGGGAAAGCTTTTTCTGCCACACCTGTTTGCTTCGGTTGAAGAGGTGCCATGGCTCTAATGTATTGCAGTATATTGTTATTTGTACAGGCTCCTGTAACAGCGCGATTGCTGTTCCTGTCCGTTAGTCCCGGGTGTCAGCTGTAATGCACAGCTGACACCCGCAGCGTAGTGTGCAAAGAGGTTAATGCGCAGCGGATGGTGCAGAGTGAAAATTGCAGTTTTCCATTGATATGCCATTTTAGTGCACTATATGTTATGCCCAGTTTGTGCCACTGAAGACAAATTCCTCATAAAATATTAACCGGGTTCTCCCGGGTATGGCAATGCCATATCTGCGGACATAAACTGCTGTTTGGGCACGCTGTAGGGCTTAGAAAGGACGGAGCAGCATTTGGAGCGCAGATTTTGCTTGGTAGTAGATCTGTTTGGGGTTTTGCTGGTATTCAGTTTATAATTTGGGGGTATGTGTAATCTGTGCGGAGAACATCAGGGCATAATAAGAGGGTATAATAATGGGGTAAATAAATAATAATCCACAGATATGTGGCCGGTGTCGCACTGATAAATGGCACCCAATCTTATCCGCTTTTGGACACTCTGCACATTTTGCATCGTCATATTCTGAGAGCCAGAACTTTTCTATTTTTTCACAACCGAAGCCGTGTGAGGGCTTATTTGTTGCGGGACAATCTGTAGTTTTCACTGGTACCATTTTGGGGTACATGCGATTTTTTTGATCACTTTTTATTACATTTTTTGGCAAGCAAGGTGACCAAAAAACAGAAATTCTGACAATGTTTTTTATTTTTATTTTTTTACGACGTTCACTCTCGGCTATAAATGACAATTTTACTTTATTCTGCGGGTCGATACGATTACGGCGATACCACATGTATATAGTTTTTTTATGTTTTGCAGCGTTTTTTTGTGTCACCATATTCTGAGAGCCGTAACTTTTTTATTTTTCAGTCAAAAAAGCGGTGTAAGGGCTTGTTTTTTTGCGGGACGGTTTGTAGTTTTTATTGGTACTATTTTGGGGTACATTCAACTTTTTGATCACTTTTTATTCTATATTTTGTGGGGGGGTGGTGACCAAAAAATAGTGATTCTAGCATTGTTTTTTTACTTATTTTTTTTGCGGTGATAATCGTGCGGGAAAAATAATATTATAGTCTCATAGTTGGGGTCGTTACACGAACGCGGTGATAACAAATATGTGTACTTTTTTTAACGTGTTCATTTTTTTACTATAATAAAACTTTTTTGTTTATGTAACTTATAACTTTTATTTTTACACTTTTTTAAAAAAAAATGTATGATCTTTTTTTTACTTGTCCCACTAAGGCACATTTAGACTTGCAGCGCTGATCGCTGCTAGAACACATTACACTACCTACGTAGTGTAATGTGTTCTGCTATTGTGACGTGACACTCAGTCACGCCCTTTTGATTATTAGGTACAGGGTGTGATCGGCGGGTCTAATAGGGGGTGCTGGCCCTGATTTTGACAATTTCTCTCTTCTTTCACAGAATATATTCTGTAAGAGAAGAGGGAGAACTAACCACCGCTGTTTATACAGCGATCACTGTTATTTGGTGAATAACGGCGATCACGTGACCGGGGACCGGACAAAACGCTCATCAGTCTGTGCTCCGAGGCCTCAGCTACCTCCGTAGCTGAGTACACGGAGTTAAAGCGCCTCCCGGGAGCGCTATCTTATGCCAAAGTGCCTCCCGTGAAAAGGCGGCACTCTGGCATAAGTACCCTTAATGGCCGCAGTGAAACCACGTATAGGCGGTCATTAAAGGGTTAACCCCTTCCCGCCGCAGCCCTTTTTCAGATTTGCATTTTAGTTTTTTCTTCCCCACCTTCCAAAAGCCATAACTTCTTTATTTTTCCATCAATAGTCCTATGAGGGCTTGATTATTGCGGGCCGAGTTGTAGTTTTTCGTAGCAGCATTTATTGTGCCATATACAATTATTTGTGGGGTAGAAAATTAAAAACAGCGATACCTCCATTGTTTTTTGCGCATCGGTTTTACGGAATTCACTGTGCAATTAAAACAACATGTTAACTCTATTCTGTGGGTCAGTATGATTACGGCGATACCAAATATATATAGTTTTTTCTATATTTTACTACATTTACAACTAAAAAGCTTAGTGTAAAAAATAAAATTAACTTTGTGTCACCAAATTCCGAGAGCCATAACTTTTTTATTTTTCCGTCGCTTAAGTGGTGTGAGGGCTTATTTTTTGCGGGATAAGCTGTAGTTTTTAATAATACCATTTTGGTGTACATCCAACGTTTTGATCACTTTTTATTTCATTTTTGTGTGAGATTAGGTGACCAAAAAAATTGAGATTCTGGCGTTTACAAATTTATTTTTTTTACGGAGTTCACCGTGCGGGTTAAATAATGATATATTGTAATAGTTCAGAATTTTACGGACGCGGCGATACCAATTATGTTTATTTATTTATTTTACTATGCTCTAGGGGGAAAATGCGAAAAGGGAGGTTTTTTGAACTTTAAATTAAAAAACTTTTTTTTACATAAAAAAAATCCTTTATTTTACTCATTTTTATTAGTCCCCTCTAGGGGACTTCAACCACTAATCGTTAGATCGCTTACACAATATACTGCAATACTAGGCAGGGCTTAATAAGAGCACAAAGATGGCGGACCTGGGGGCCTTCATTGGTCCCCAGGCAGCCATCACCCCCCGCGATAGCGTTGCGGGGGGCGCGATGAGCTGTTAGAGGGGGTCGCCCCCCCTCTTTCTAACTATTTAAATGCGGTATTGACGAGTTACTCTGAAGTGTCGGCTGTAATACACTAGCGGGGGCGCTGTGGGGGCCATGCTACCACGCGGGGCGGGGGGGGCACTGTGCTAAACCCCTAGCTACGCCTCTGGTACTCAGGCCGGTGCAGCGAGAACCGATCAACGAGACATCGTTGATCGGCGCTAGCTTGCTCCGGTCACAAGGAACTTCGGATGAGGACGAGCGTTCGTTACTCCGATCACTCGCCCTCATACATCATGTCAGCAGAGTGTCTCCATTTACACAGGGAGACGTGCTGCTGACAATATTTTACTTTTAACTTGTTAGTGACCGCCAATACGCCTTTTCACAGCAGCCACTAATGGGCTTTATTTTGATGCATACGCCTTTTCACGGCGCTGCATCAGAATAAACAAACAGAGCAGGGAGCCGTTAAATCTCCCTTCTCTCTGCTACCAGAGGTAGCTGAGGGCTGGGGGCAGCCCTGCTCGAATAGGTGAGATCGATATAAGTATCGATCTCACCCATTTAACCCCTCAGATGCGGCGCTCAATAGCGAGCGCCGCATCTGAAGGGTTTTGGAGAGAGGGCTCGCCAAGTGTCTGTCTTCCAAGGCAGCCTGGGACCTAATAAAGGCCCACAGGTCTGCCTGTAGTGAATGCCTGCTAGGTCATGCCAGAGGCATGGCCTAGCAGATACCTGTCCGTTTTAAACAGACAGGCAGTAATACACGGCAATACAATGTATTGCCGTGTATTATAAAAGTGATGGGCTGATTGCCTATTTAAGTCCTTGTGGGACTAGTAAAAAAAAAAAAAGTTTAATAAAAAAAAATTCCCCTTACAAAATGCTTTACTATTAAAAAAAAAAGTAAAAAAGTTACACATTTAGTATCACTGCGTCCGTAACGACCCAAACTATAAAGCTATTACATTATTTAGCAAAACCTAAAGATTGGAGTCTGACACACCAAAGTAAAAGGAAAACAATGTAACTTTATTAAATCAATATAAAATAACACACATTAAAAGAAGATGATTTCCACAGTGCGGAAAGACAACCAGATTAAATAGACATAGTAGCTATAACCATATAGGTAATGGGTGACAAAATGTAATCCCAAACAAAATGATATTACAGCACATAGCAATTGTATAGTATATATGTTTTAATATATGGAACGGCAAGAGAACCTGTTCAGCAATAAATAAATGGGTGGTGTATCAGTACCCATAAATAGAAACCGGTAAAAAAACACTGATAATGTAGTGAAAAGATATATATAGCGCAATATGTAACCAAGAAAAAACATTAAATGGTACACCCAGGATGATACCTGTATTAGCAACCAAAAATTCTTTATCTATCAGTTTACCAAAGGTAGAATAAACTATACCCTGAAGGAGATTCATATGCTGAAAAGGGAATCTTACCCATCATGACAGTCACCGTCTCTGGTGTCAAACCTACATTATCAGTGTTTTTTACCGGTTTCTATTTATGGGTACTGATACACCACCCATTTATTTATTTATTGCTGAACAGGTTCTCTTGCCGTTCCATATATTAAAACATATATACTATACAATTGCTATGTGCTGTAATATCATTTTGTTTGGGATTACATTTTGTCACCCATTACCTATATGGTTATAGCTACTATGTCTATTTAATCTGGTTGTCTATCCGCACTGTGGAAATCATCTCTGCTTTTAATGTGTGTTATTTTATATTGATTTAATAAAGTTACATTGTTTTCATTTTACTTTGGTGTGTCAGACTCCAATATTTAGGTTTTGCTATCAATCAGCGGGTTCCACCGTTATTACCATGCTCAAGTCCCTATACATACTATGTATTAAGTCAAATATATGACTACAATAAATGAAGTTTTGTTTGTGGTGTTCTTCATTTAGGTATACTATTACATTATTTAACCCGCACAGTGAACACCGTAAAAAAATAATAAAAAAACAATGCAAAAATTGCTGTTTTCTGTGAATCCTGCCTTAAAAAAAATATGATAAAAAGTGATCAAAAAGTCACATGTACTCCAAAATAGTACCAATAAAAACTACAAGTCGCCCCCCCCCCCAAAAAAAAAACCTTATACAGCTGCATCAGCGGAAAAATAAAAAAGTTATGACTCTTCAGATATGGAGACGCAAAAACAAATAATTTAAAAACAAAAAGTGTTTACTGTGTAAAAGTAGTAAAACCTACAGAACCTATACAAATTTGGTATCGTTGCAACCCACTGAATAAAGTTATTATTTATACCACACGGTAAACAGCGTAGATTTAGGACGCAAAAAAGTGGCGAAATTTCAGTTTTTCTATCCCCCCCCCCCCAGAAAAAGTTAAATAAACTATATTTACCCCAAAATGGTGCATTTAAAAAATACAACTTGTCCCGCAAAAAACAAGTACTTATACAGCTATGTCGACGCAAAAATAAAAAAGTTATAGCTCTTGGAATGCAACGATGGAAAAAGCTTGGTCATTAAGGTTTAAAATAGGCTAAAAAGTCATTAAAGGGTTAAAACGATACGATCAGCAGATGATCGAGCGCTTGCTCGTTAATCGCTGCTCTGTTTACACAGGGCAATCAGCAACAAGTGTTACATGAACGCTCATCTGCATGATACTCACCCAGTGTAAAACCCTTTGTGTCTGTTGGCATTGTGCCCATTGTTTTGATGTGAACATAGTTATCAATGTATGCCATAAGTGTCAGATGGATGCAGGTCCCATTTATCTCTAGAACTGGGCCCCTTAAACCCCATTCTAGCTTTGCCTGATCTTACCGACTCCCAGCCACTTCCTGGTTATATGGTTGGGTGTTACATAAACCGTTTCTGTAACTCCCATAGTAGTGAGTGGCAGTTACAGAAGCAGCGTAGCATGTGAGCTACACTGTTTCTGTGACTACCATCAAATCTATGGGACATCTGAAAACCGCGTAGGTCAGCGAGTTATGCTGTTTACTTAACTCACAACCATATAACTTTTCATGGTCGCCATACACCTCATTCAGCCGCAAAAGAGCGCCAGCTGAACGGGGTTTAGGTGGCCCAGTCTGGAGGTAGGCGCAGGTCCCCGAGGTGGGAGCTGCATCTGACATATGCTGTGGATACGTTGTAAACGTCCATCATGGAAAAACCCCTTTAACCCCTTCCCTTTTTGGCCACTTTTGACCTTCCTGACACACCCTCATTTTTCAAATCTGACATGTTTCACTTTATGTGGTAATAACTTCGGAATGCTTTTACCTATCCAAGCGATTCTGAGATTATTTTCTCGTGACACATTGCACTTTATGTTACTGGCAAAATTTGCTCGATATGTTCAGTATTTAATTGTGAAAAACACCAAAATTTAGCGAAAAATTGCAAAAATTTGCATTTTTCTCAATTGAAATGTATCTGCAGTTATACCACACAAAATAGTCGCTAATTAACATCCCCCACATGTCTACTTTAGATTGACATAGTTTTTTTTAACATCCTTTTATTTTTCTAGGATGTTACAAGGCTTAGAACTTTAGCAGCAATTTCTCACATTTTCAAGAAAATTTCAAATGGCTATTTTTACAGGGGCCAGTTCAGTTGTGAAGTGGCTTTGAGGGCCTTGTATATTAGAAACCCCCAAAAAGTCACCCAATTTTAACTCCTTAATGCCGAAGGACGGATATATCCGTCCTTAGCAGCTGCTAGTTCGCGCAGGAGGACGGATATATCCGTCCTGTGATCGCGCGGGTACTGACAGTTTACCCACGCGATCAGCGGCAGGAGCACGGCTGTTCTACACAGCCTGGCTCCTGCTGCAACTGCCGGAATCGAAGCGCACGCCGATTCCGGCAGTTTAACCCATTAAATGCCGCTGTCAATAGTGACAGCGGCATTTAATGTGTTTGACAGAGGGGGGAGCTCCCTCTATCACCCGATCGGCGCACCGGCAAACAAATCGCCAAAACAGTGGAAATCCCCCAAAAGTGACCCCATTTGGGAAACTACACACCTCAAGGAAATTATCTAGTGGCTTTGCAAATGCGACATGGCCTCCGCAAACCATTCCTGCTAAATGTGATCTCCAAAAGCCAAATAGCGCTCTTTCCCTTCTTGGGGACAAAACAATGAAAACGCCCAAAAAGTTACTCCATTTAGGAAACTACACCCCTTGAGGAATTCATCTAGGGGTGTAGTAAGCATTTTGACCCCACAGATGTTTCATAGAATTTATTTGAATTGAACACTGAAAATAAAAACAATCCTTTTTCTTCAATAAGACGTAGCTTTAGCTCCAAATTTTTCATTTTCTCAACAAATAAAGGAAAAAAAGAACCCCAACATTTGTAAAGCAATTTCTCCCGAGTACGGCAATACCCCATATGTGGTCATAAACTGCTGTTTGGGCACACGGCAGGGCTCAGAAGGGAAGGAGCGCCATTTGAAGTGCAGATTTTGCTGGATTGGGTTCTGGGCACCTGTGGGACCAAAACAGTGGAAACATTTTTCATTTTCTCAACAAATAAAGGAAAAAAAGAACCCCAACGTTTATACCCCATATGTGGTCATAAACTGCTGTTTGGGCACACAAGGAAGGAGCGCTGGATTGGTTTCTGGTTGCTATGTCGCATTTGCAAAACCCCTGTGGGACCAAAACAGTGAAAACCCCCCAGAAGTGACCCCATTTTGGAAACTACACCCTCAATGCATTTACCTAGTGGTGTAGTGAGCATGTTAACTCTGCAGGTGTTGCAGAGTGAAAATGGGATATTTTTTCCATAGATATGCCAATATGTGGTGCCCAGTTTGTGCCACCATAACAAGGCAGCTTGCTAATTATTATGCTGTGTTTCCCGGTTTTAGAAACACCCTACATGTGGCCCTAATCTTTTGCCTGGACATTCGACCAGGCTCAGGAGTGAAAGCGTACCATGTAAATTTGAGGCCTAATTTGGCGATTTACAAAGTATTGGTTCACAATTACAGAGGCTCAGATGTGAAATAATAAAAGAAACCCCTGAGAAGTGACCCCATTTGAAAACTACACCCCTCAAGGCATTTATTAAAGGGTGTAGTGAGCATTTTCACCTTACAGGTATTTTCCATAAATGAATGCGCTGCGGATGGTGCAAATTAAAAATTAATATTTTTCCCTAGATATGCCATTTCAGTAGCAAATATGTCATGCCCAACTTATGCCACTGGAGACACACCACAAAAATGGTTTAAAGGGTTCTCCCGGGTATGACGATGCCATATATGTGGAAGTAAACTGCTGTTTGGGCACACTGTAGGGTTCAGAGCGGAGGGAGCTCCATTTGGCTTTTGGAGAGCAGATTTTGCATGGTAGTAGATTTGTTTGAGTATTGCTGGTGTTTCCATTTATAATGTGGGGGTACATGTAAGCTGGGCAGAGTACATCAGGGGCAGTCAGGTGGTATTATAATGGGGTAAAAAACAGTAAAATGATCCATAGATGTGTTACGCTGTGAAGCAATCCTTTCTGCACAGGCCGGTGTCGCACTGATAAATGGCGTCCTTTCTTATGCCCCTTTTGGTCCACACTCCACACCTTTGCAGTTTGGGGAATTTTGCTGGGAAGTGTTGTCCTGGTATAATACAGACACCGTCGCTTCCAGCAGATGTTTGGGCCCTCCCCTTCCCCTAATTTTAGGTCCATTGATCGCCTCTTGAAACAGTAGAAATGTTAACCTCGAGCCGGCACAACTGCATATTTTTTTATTTCCTGACTCATTGAAGCCTTAACTAATTCTATTTTTTCATAGATGTAGTGGTATGAGGGCTGTTTCTCTGCAGGACGAGCTGTAGTTATAGGTAGCATTTTGGGGTACAGGCAACTTTTTGATTACCTTTTATCTTATTTATTGGGAGGCCAGGTAAACAAAAACCGCAATTCTGGAAGGTTTTTTTATACAGCATTCACCATGCGTTATAAATTACATGTTAACTTTATTCTGCAGGTCAGTCCGTTTCCGGCGATACCCAATTTATAGCACTTTTTATGTTTTACAACTTTTTGCACAATAAAATCTTTTGTAAAAAAGAATGGATTTTTTCTGTTGCCAAGTTGTGAGAATCATAACTTTAGTCGACAGAGCTGTATGAGGGCTTGTTTTTTTTTGCGAGACGAGCTATAGATTTTATAGGTACCAATTTTGGATCCGTGGGACTTTTTAATCACTTTTTATTCCAATATTTGTAGGGCAAAGTGACCAAACCAGAAATTCTGGTATAGTGTTTTTACGCTGTTCACCACATGCAATAAATATATTTTGATACCTCAGGTCATTACGGTCATGGTGATACCAAATATGGATGGTTGTTTTTTTCAATAAATGGCTTGATAAGAGAAAAAGGGCGATTGTGTTTTATTTTATTACTTGAAACTTGTTTTCAAACTTTTATTTTACACTTTTTCTCAAGTCCCACTAGGGGACTTGTAGGTCCAACTGTCAGATTTATTTTTTCTAATACATTGCACTACCTACGTAGTGCAATGTTTTAGATCTGTCAGTTATTCTGACAGCAAGCCAATTACACTTCGCCTCCCGGCAGGGTCAATCGGCTTCCGTTATGGCAGAGTAGGGGGCTATTGTGTCTCCTGTTCCCATAGCAGCAGTCCAAAGTCCTGATTGCATTTCAGGGCTGGCAATCTGCTAGTAATCGCTAAGATGCAGCGATCGCTTTGATTGCTGCATCAAAGGGGTTAATGGTAGGGATCGGAGCTAGCTCCATTTCCGGCCGTTACAGGCGGATGTCAGCTGTAACATACAGCTGACTTCCACTGCTGATGACGCCAGATCAGCGCCTGAGCCGGCACCATCTTGCCGGTGGCTACAGAAGCCGATTAGGCAGATCTTGACTGGCTTGTGTGCTAGGCAGACCGGGAGGCCAGTATTAGGCCTCTGGTTGCCATTGCAGCCACCAGAACACCAACAATTTCATTGCTGGGATTCCCATGAGCTACAAACACCTTAAAGGGAACATGTTGCTAGAATTTTTTTTTTAAATAAAACAGTATAAATGATTAAACAGTTTTAATTTTTTCACGAGTCAGGAAATATTATAAATTAGATTCTAATTTATAACATTTCCCTGTGCTGGTCACTAGAGGGAGCAATTCCCAAAATTGCAGCTTTGGCATGTGGTAAAGCGACCACATTGCTTTATGCTGCAAAATTTAAGACACTCACTGTAGCGTCCTCAAACAATCCCCCCTCCTTTATCCTGGCTAATGCCAGGAGAAAGTAGGGGATTGAATGTTCAAGCCTCCTACACTGTGTGCTGCCATTTTTTGCGCAAATACAGTGTAGTAGGCTTACATACAGTGGTAATCACAGTAAAACAGACATAACTTACCTGCTCCTGCCGCCGCCGCTCCCTCCCGCTCCTAGTGCTTGCTTCAGAAAACAAGTCCGGAAGCCGCGACCGGAAGTAGTAATCTTACTGTCCAGCCGCGTCTTCTGGTCCACAAGAAAATGGCGCCGGATGTCGCTCGGCCGAAGACCTTCCATTTGGACTGTGGGAGCGGCGCATGCGCCATTCCCACACAGACGGCGTACATCATAGTGAATGGGACGGCTCCCGTTCGCATTCTCATAGAGATGTGTGCCGTATTCCATCTCTGTATGTGTCGTTAATCGACACATACAGAGATGAAAAAAAATGGCAGACCACAAAAAGTTAGAAAAAAAAACAAAAACACAAACATTTTTAATAAAACACTAAAAGCAAATTTATATAAAAAAAATTCGCAACACCCTTCCTTTAAATGTAGCGATCGCATTTGAACTCTGCATTGGAGTTACTGTAGGGATCTAAGCTAATTTTGGTCCCCACCATTACAGCCGGATGTCAGCTGTAAGATACCGCTGAGATCTGGCGATGATGCACCGGCTCAGCTTCAGAGCTGGTGCCAAGCATTTGGCGTATGGCTACGGCAAATTGCGGGAAGCACTAGCTTTCCATGGCATACCCATACAGCAGATGTCGGGAGGGGGTTAAAGTACACACCTGCAGAGGCTGCATAATGAATATTGACTTTTATAAATAAAAACAAGTCTATGGCCCCATGCACACGAACATGCTTTTGCAGCAGCAATTCCCCTGAAAATCCACAGGAAAATTGCAGCCCCATTCAATCCTACAGGGCTATGCACACAGGAGGCTGGAACGCAGAAAGAACAGGCATGTCTTATTACGGCCATGTTTTGCAGTCCAGGCTTATTGAAAATAATGGCCGCAGCCATGTGCACAGTCTGCAATTTGTAGGCGGCTGACTCCGCTGCTGGACGACCCAAAAATCAGCCGTGCACAGGGCTACAGTCGTTTTCATGAGGCCTAACAAACTGTTGCCAATTAGGGCTCAGCTTCCATTTCTTAAAGAGGCTCTGTCACCAGAAATTGCAACCCCTATCTGCTATTGCAGCAGATCGGCGCTGCAATGTAGATAAGAGTAACGTATTTTTTTTTTGTTTTTTTTAAACGAGCAATTTTGGCCAAGTTATGGCCATTTTTATATTTCTGTAAATGAGGCTATCTAAAGGACAACTGGGCGTGTTTAAAGTAAAAGTCCAAGTGGGCGTGTATTATGTGTGTTACATCGGGGCGGTTTTACTTCTTTTACTAGCTGGGCGTTAAGAGAAGTATCAGCCACTTCTCTTCAGAACGCCCAGCTTCTGGCAGTGCAGACACAGCCGTGTTCTCGAGAGATCACGCTGTGACGTCACTCACAGGTCCTGCATCGTGTCGGCCACATCGGCACCAGAGGCTACAGTTGATTCTGCAGCAGCATCAGCGTTTGCAGGTAAGTAGCTACATCGACTTACCTGCAAACGCTGATGCTGCTGCAGAATCAACTGTAGCCTCTGGTGCCGATGTGTCCTCGCTCGTCCGACACGATGCAGGACCTGGGGCAGGAAGTGAGTGACGTCACAGCGCCTCTTTTAGAGAGCTGTTGAAGTATTAAGGCTACACGGGTTGCCCTAGGAACCAGTTTCTATCAAAAAAATTAAATAAAATAGTCCCAGCTCACTCATTCATTTAAGCCAGAGATTTTTTTGCTTTCTATAGGCCAACATTTCACATGTGAATTTATTGCAGATTATACCGGATGCAATGCAAAAGTGATATCTGTCAAGTCAGTGACGTGTACTCAGTCTTAATGCAAAATAAAGACTCTTTTTGGGATTTTTTTTATTACTTTTTATTTTTTAATCCCATCAAGGGATAACTTTTTTTTACTTGTAATGTATTAGCATACTCCTGTATGCTAATACATTACACTGTGTCACAATGACACAGGCTGCTGATAGGGCAGCACATAGTGTGCCCGAACAGCAGGCACATGGAAAAGACAGCCCTGGGATCCTTTGTAGGTCCCCAGGGCTGACTGCAGAGGGATTCCCCATTGTTTGATCGCATCACTGGAATCCCGGTGATGCGATCAAAGAGGGGAATTCCCTTTGATCATGCCACGGACCGCGGTAATCAAAGTGTTAAAGGAACAGTGTCATCAAATTATTTTTTTATATGTTAAAGATGTTAGTGCTTTATTAAAAACGTTTATATTCGTGTGTTTGTGTTTTACTTTCTTATTTTTACACTTTTTCTTCCCTATGGGGGCTGCCATTTTTTGTTCCATTTCTGTGTGTGTCGATTAACGACACACACAGACATGGAATACGGCAGCCACAGTCCCATAGGGACTGTGAACGGCTCCCGTCCCATTGACTTCAGTGTACGGCGTCTGTGTGGGAACTGCGCATGCGCCGCTCCCACACAGTCCAATTCGAAATTGGCGCCATTTTCCTGTGGACCGGAAGTCGCGACCGGACAGTAATATTACCGCTTCCGGATTTGTGCACTTGGACCAGCGGCAGCAGACGGAGCGGATGGACCGGAGGGAGACGCGGCGACTGGAGCAGGTAAGTTATTTCTATGTATGTTCATGTTTGTGTGTTTACTACTGTACGTTAACCTCCTACACTGTGTGTTAGCTCAAAAAATGGCGACACACAGTGTAGGAGGTTACACCGTTCAAACCCCTCGTTTATCCCGGCACGGATGCTGAGAGCTCACTAGAGCAGGGCTTTTTACCCAATTTTGCAAAGCTGCAATTTTGGGGACAGCTCCATCTAGTGACCAAAAATGGGTAGTATTATAAATTAATAATGAAAAAAATTTGAACAATGTTTAATCACCCACACTAAATGTTTTTCTGGCAACACATTCCCTTTAAACAGCTGGGGTCCGAATGTTTGCCGACCCCAGCTGTGTTCAGGAGGCTGCTCTAAGATCAGGAGCTGTTAGTAACAGCTCCTGCTTAGAGGACGAGCGCTCATCAGCCTGATCTGCAGCGACGCCAGAAGACGTCTCTGCAGACTAAGCACCCGCACCGCCTGACGTCAAAAGACAGTGGGTGGTCGGGAAGGTGTTAAACACAACCTTTTTGGCACCAAAAGTACCCATTAAATGTGAGAGAAGATCAAAGATAAACTAAGCCTTAAAGGGAATGTGTTGCCAGTAACAAGTGTTTTTTTTTTTTAGTTAAACAATGTGTATAGGTGATTAAACATTGTTCCAATATTATTTTTTTTTTCACGAGTCAGGAATTATAAATTGGATTCAATTGGATTCTAATTTATAATATTTCCATTGCTGGTCACTAGATGGAGCCATTCCCAAAATTGCAGCATTGCATGTGGTAAAACAACCACATTGCTTTATGCTGCAAAATAGGGTAAAAAGCCCTCGCTCTAGTGAGCTCTCAGAATCCCCCCCTCCTTTATCCTGGCTAGTGCCGGGAGAAACAATGGGTTTGAACGACACTGTGTCGCCATTTTTTGAGCCAACAGTGTAGAAGGTTTACATACAGTAGTAAACACACTAAGGCCTCATGCACACGACCGTATTTTTTCACACCCGTAAATACTGGCGTAAATACGGGTCCGGTGTCACACGTATTCCACCCGTTTTGCACCAGTATTTACGAACCCGTGCTCGTAAATATGGGTCCGGTGTCACACGTATTCCACCCGTATTTACGAGCACGTTTTTGGCAGCAAAATAGCACTGCACTAATCGGCAGCCCCTTCTCTCTATCAGTGCAGGATAGAGAGAAGGGACAGCCTTTTCTGTAATAAAAGTTAAAGAAATTCATACTTACCCGGCCGTTGTCTTGGTGACGCGTCCCTCTCTTCACATCCAGCCCGACATCCCTGGATGACGCGGCAGTCCATGTGACCGCTGCAGCCTGTGATTGACCTGTGATTGGCTGCAGCGGTCACATGGCCTGAAACGTCATCCAGGACGTCGGCCCGGATGTCGAGAGGGACGCGTCACCAAGGCAACGGGCGGGAGACCGGACTGGAGGAAGCAGGAAGTTGTCGGTAAGTATGAACGTCTTTTGTTTTTATTTTTTACAGGATAGGGGATACATGTCTTGTTTATGGCAGAGCGGGGAGATACCTCCCCGCTCTGCCATAGTTTTCATTGTAGTCCCGGCGGTAGTTACGCCACTGGGCTGTGGCCTGCAGACCGGGTAGTCCCCTGGCCTCGCCACGCTCCCGTAATCACGGGTGAACACACGCAGCCACCCATGATTACGGGAGCCCCATAGACTTCTATGGGATGCCCGTGCCGTTATTACGGCATGAAATAGGGCATGTTCTATCTTTGTTAACGGCACGGGTACCTTCCCGTGAGCAAACGGGAAGGTACCCGTGGCTAACAGAAGCCTATGAGCCCGTTATTGCGGGTCGTAATAACGACCCGCAATAACGGGTGTTTTTACGGTCGTGTGCATGAGGCCTGAAACACATACATAGAAATCCCTTACCTGCTCCAGTCGCCGCCGCGTCTGCTGCTCCATGTGCACAAGTCCGGAAGCCGCGACCGGCAGTAGTAATCTTACTGTCCGGCCGCGACTTCCGGTCCACAGGAAAATGGTGCCGGACGGCACGCATTTCAAATTGAACTGTGTGGGAGCGGCGCATGCGCCATTACCACACAGCGGCGTACATGTTGGTGGATGGAACGGGCCCCTTTCGCAGTCCCTATGGGACTGGAGCTGCCGCATTCCATGTCTGTATGTGTCGTTAAGCGACACATACAGAAATGGAAAAAAAATGGCAGCCCCCATAGGGAAGAAAAAGAGTAATAAGACAAAGTAACAAATTAATCCAAACGTTTTTAATAAAGCACTAACATCTTTAACATATTAAAAAAAAAATTGTGATGACACTGTTCCTTTAACTCTTGTGCTGTAAATTTCTGGAGAGTGGGAAACCATTAGAGTGCCCAAACTATGTGGCTGAGCTGTGGTAGTTGCAATGTGGATGAGAAAAGTGGCAAAGCCACAAATGGTTTTAATCCGTGCATTAATTTATATTGTGCTCATCTGTTGGGCAGGGTTGCTCCCAGCCCTCAGCTGCTTCTGGTAGCCGAGAGCAGGGAGTTTCTGAAGCAGAATCAATGTTTTAGGCCTCATGCACATGGCTGTGATTTCCAGGTTGGCTGGCCACGGAATGACAGCCGTGAGCAAATCGCAGGCTGTGCACATGGCCTTATTTTCAATGAGCTCGGACTGCAGAACATGGCCGTAATAAGGCTTGCCCGTACTCTGTGGTCCGGGCTCCAGGTCCATGCACAGACTGTGAAAACCAGTCGTGTGCATGGCCCCATAAGAATGAATGGGGCCACAATTCTCCCATGGATTTTTGGGGGAATTCTAGCTGAATTCAGAATACAGGAACAGAATTGTAGTAATGATTTGACCAGTAAAAGAACAAAAAAAATCATGGTTTTTATATCTTTATTTATACGCAAGCCAATTTTGACTACTGCATTCCATCAAGATCACATTTAACAAATACTGTCAATAGGACCAAGCAGATAGACCACCTTCAGATTCTTGTCCAGAAACCAATATTCAGCTTTTGAGGTAATCAATTGGCTACAAAAAAAAAATAAAATATGAATTACTAAAAATTCATTTAAAGATGCATTTCAAACTAAATTGGTTTACAGTTCTGTGCAGGTTAGACCGTGTTCACATAAGCATTGCCCTTCTGTTAAGTGGGGAAATCAGTCGGGGATTTGTCAGGAAACAATTAGCAGAGGTTCTATCACTATTGAGATCAATGGTGATGCAAGTGGAGGCCAAGGTTTCTGTCTGAGGTTACCGTCAGGTTAACCCTTCGACGGAACCTCTCAACAGTAGTGCAACACTGATGTGAACAGGGACTTCTTGTACCTTCACATAGTCAAAGATAAAATGGTCCGTCTAGTCTAGATTACATTTATGCAACAGTTATTCAGAGACAGACAAGACATACGTATTTTATAAAAAACAAAGCTACACAAATAGGGCTAAGGCCCCATGCACACAGCCATGCCCGTAATCATGTCCCGCGATTGTGGGCACAGCAGACAGCTGCATTTCAGGCCATGCTCTCTTAAAGATCAATGGGCACACCATCAATATTAGTGATGAGGGCCAACTCTTGGCACCCCCATTAATCAGCTGTTTGAAGGGGCCATGGCACATGTGAGCGCTTCAGCCTATTTATTGTTTACCTTTGGTTTAACAGTCAGGAGTAGTCTAATCGAACACGGATAGTGTTAGCTGAGGACACACCATCACTCTTGAAATCTTGGATAACCACTTCGTGAAGTCATTGCAAGTTCACCTTTCAACACATGCAATCCAGAAGTGTCACCAGTCCGGCTACATTTCATATCCTGCAAAAAGAAGATAGGTTTAGAAAAGTGCTCTGGACTGTCCTATAGACCAACTCACACTGAAACGGACATCAGGTTTTGTCTTGCCCCGCAAAATTCAGTAGTGAGGATCGGCAGCCAACCCGCCATCACACTCCTGAGTGAAAAAGGCAACATTAATCTACGACAGCCTAAAATCTCAAAACCCGTAACTCTGGGCTAAGAAAGGAACGGCTGTCGAATGGGTTGATACCATAGCAGACAAATTGGATTTTCAGTAAGCAAAAAGATGGGAACCTCTTACATTATGTCATTAACTGTTCTATTGAGTATGGAGGTAGCCCAAATCATAGCTTACCTATTAGGAACCATCACGTTACCCTGAAGAGGTCACCTAAAGAGAAGAACAAACTGTTAAGCTAAACATGAAGTAGATAAACCGCCTTTGAAAATAGACACAAGTGTGGCTCAGAGCATGAATTCTAATCACAGATCTCAGGTGAAACACGGACTATGCAAACTCATCACAGAACACTCCCACCCCCCCATATCAATAGCTTATAGCTGTATACTTTACTTACATAGTACATCCAAATCCACAAGTCACCTCTGGCAGTAAGTCTGTGTATCCTTCAGCAATTTAGGCCTTGTGACAACCATCTAAAGGGAATAAAAATAAATAAAAAACGATTAATAAAGCAAACCATAACTTTCAGCAAATGTACCATAGGAAATTTACTTTCACTCATAAGGGGATGCCAGACACCAACTCACATTAAAGAGCCACAACTACCAATTCAAGCCTGCTCAGTGCATGAACATAATCATTGTTTTTCAGGTGAAACACGGACTATGCAAACTCATCACAGCAGGCTGGACAAGTGGAAATGTTTAAAGGAACAGTGTCATCGCAAATAATTTTTTTATATGTTAAAGATGTTAGTGCTTTAATAAAAACGTTTATATTCATTTGTGTGTTTGTGTTTTACTGTTTCTTATTTTTACACTTTTTCTTCCCTATGGGGGCTGCCATTTTTTGTTCCATTTCTGTGTGTGTCGATTAACGACACACACAGACATGGAATACGGCAGCCACAGTCCCATAGGGACTGCGAACGGCTCCCGTCCCATTGACTGCCGTGTACGGCGTCTGTGTGGGAACTGCGCATGCGCCGCTCCCACACAGTCCTATTCGAAATTGGCGCCGTCCGGCGCCATTTTCCTGTGGACCGGAAGTCGCGGCCGGACAGTAATATTACTACTTCCGGTCGCGGCTTCCGGACTTGTGCACATGGAACAGCGGCAGCAAACGGAGCGGACGGGCCGGAGGGAGCCGCGGCGGCAGGAGCAGGTAAGAGATTTCAATGTATGTTAGTGTTTGTGTGTGTTTACTACTGTATGTAAACCTACTACACTGTGGGTTACCTCAAAAAATGGCGACACACAGTGTAGGAGGTTAAACCTTTCAAACCCCTCGTTTGTCCCGGCACTAGCCAGGATAAAGGAGGGGGGGGATGCTGAGAGCTCACTAGAGCGAGGGCTTTTAACCCAATGTTGCAATGCTGCAATTTGGGAACAGCCCCATCTAGTGGCCAAAAATGGGTAGTATTATAAATTAGAAATAATTTATAATATTTCCTGGCTCGTGCCAAAAAAAAAAAAAAATTTGAACAATGTTTAATCACCCACACACTAAATGTTTAATTTTTTAAAAAAAAACATGTTTTTCTGGCAACACATTCCCTTTAAAGAGGCTCTGAAACCAGATTATAAGTGCCCTTTATCCTACATAATGTGATTGGCGCTGGAATGTAGATAAGTGGTTTTTATTTTGAAAAACAAAAATTTTTTAGCAAGTCGAGCAATTTTAGATTTAGTGTCCAATCAGCATCACACTTCTCATTGTTCCAGCGTGATTGTGCAGTGAAAGAAGCCGGGCTGGAACAATAAGTGTATGATGCCGATTGGTCAGCGTCATAAACTGGTCTTTACAACGCCCAGTTGGTCAAATGTAAAAAGACGCCCAGTTGTCTATTAACTGGTTCCCAACCGCTGGCTGTGTTTTTACGGCCAGCGGTCAGGGTCCTTAAAACCTGAGCCATAGACTTAATCCGGCTCAGATTTTAACTTGCTGCCCGAGCAGCTGAATGTCGGGTCTCCGGCTGTCAGTGAATGCCGGGGACCCTGAGGAAAGGATAGAAGCAGATTTCACTGCTTATCTTCTCTGATCACTTGTACACAGCGCTCAATGAACACTGTGTATAGGAATAGAAGCAGCAGCCACGCCGCTGTCTATTGCGCCCAGTGTTCATGACTGGTCACCTGATCGCCGGGTGCCGTTAGTGACAGACTGCTGCTGGGTCTTACTAGACCCAGCATAGCCCTATTAGTGACAATTAGCTGCTGTGCAGTTACAGTGGAAGATAGTGTAAGAGAATATATATAGGTTTTTTTGACTTTTGAGGGACAGACCATAGTAATAAAAAAACCACCCCAAAAAGTTACCCCCGGCAATCATTGTTGTAACGCTAGCCCGGACCCAATTACCCTAAAATAGACATGTAATATATTAAAATCTACGGTAGACAATGACGATCACATATAGGTCTATTTTAGGGTAAAACATTACGACAAAAAAAAAAAAACTGAAATGTAAGCTTATTTTTTTTTTATTTTCAAACTTTAATAAAAAGGCTAAAATAGCAAAAAGGTGTATAAAAATAAATAAATAAAAAGAAACCTACATTGTCTACGGAAAAGACAATCGCAAAAAACACATCGCTAGCCCAACAAATAAAAATGTTAGCCATTTAACTAACACATGCTAAAAAGGGCTAAACTGTCTGGTCCTGAAGGCGCAAGATAGCCCGGTAATGAACTGGTTAAGAAACTAATTAGAAATAAAAATTGCTCATAACCTGCTCAAAAATTATTGTTTTTTAAAATAAAAACCAGTTATCTACATTACAGCGCTGATCAGATTATGTAGGAGATAGGGAATTTATAATAGGGTGACAGAGACTCTTTAAAGGGAACCTGTCACCAGCATTTCACCTAGTGAACGCTACTTATCCCTCACTGGCCACCGTTCATTACCGTTATCCTCTCTCCTAAACTCCTCCTCCGACTGTAAATAACGGTCTGCAAACATTTCACGCTTTTTATCGTAATAATCCATTGTCCCTTTGTGCGCACACCCCAGAAGAGGACATCTATGTACAAACACAGGATTTTGTGTGCTGGGGAAGGCGAGGAGCTGTCAATCAAAAGTAAGGAGGCGGGGTAAACTCGGAAAGACGATCTGACTCTTTTCAAACGACGATATAACTTTTCTGCTCATTAGCATACGGTGTGGGAACACTAAAAAGCTGAATACTAAAGCTACAGAGCCGACTAAGACAATTGTAGGTTATAGAAAAATGATTTTTCACCCACTACCACCAGGTATTGCTGGTGTAATAGGTGAAATGCTGGTGACAGGTTCCCTTTAAACAAGGAGATAGTAACAACTGCTAACAAAGGAACTGCCCATTATAAGCTAGATTGCTGATTAGGCCAGCGCTCAACCACTTGTTTATTGGAGTTGACAAAATGAAAACATTAACGGCACCAAGTATTTGCCGATTAGAGAGAAGCTACAACATTACTTACAGCTGTGCCCCATATGTAGACTGTAGAGTTGCCATCAGTGACTATTGCAGGCTACTTCGTGTCCCCATTGCCTCAGTCACTTGAACTGAACGGTTTCTACAGGCAACTCCCACTTAACCCTCTCACAAACAGCACAGGAAATCTTCCACGCCTCTAACACCATAGGAACATAAAATACTGACCATCTTTGAACCCTGTTGCACATCCAGTCCAAAAATGCCAGGAAAAGATAGTTCAGCTATTTAAGTGCTGGTTAAACGACACCATAGCAGAAATCAGATAAGTCATGGGCTCGATCAAAGAGCAGAACAGAAACCCCAAACGCAGGTGTGAACCCAGGTCATTAGTACAGGTCTACAAAGAGCGGCTAGCAGCAGACTAGAACTACAAAATGAATACATCTTCAGATAAGCATCATGTACATTCAGATTACTCACCCTCAAAGCCAGGCGGCCTGTTGGCTCCTTCATTGCAGATCCTGGTAGTCTAAGAAAAAAGCAAGGACCCATGTAAAAACCACAGAAATAAACCCCCAACATACCAGGCCCACTAGGTATAGAACGTGCTCTACATAAAGTGGATTGCACGCTACACCACGGAGGAAAGCCTGCTGAACATAACTAGTCACTACAGCGTGGCTGCACTAACTCACTACATCAAAATACAAACCACCCATATAATAAATGCAGCACAAGTCTTACTTATAGATCCAATATGACGTAGCATAATAAGGAGCCATTAAAAGGAGCTCGGGAAACAGACGAACACGTGCTCATCACACCCAACATGGCGGCGGCGGTAGCGGGCTCGGTGACCCTGGAAACACCCGCATGCTGCCACTATAAACAAAAGGCTGATAGAACTTCTACACCCAGAAATAAAATCCAGTCATCTATGAACCAAAAAAAAAAAACCACCGCGCCAAAATCCTGCAGCTCCACACTTACCTCCTATGACACGCGAACCAAAGTGAAAGCAACGCGCCTGTTCTTGTCTTTATATACCCGCGCTACAATAGGACGTGACGACGGCGGAGGGCGGGGCTTTCTCAATAGCGCGATGTTAATTCAAGTCACGTGTAGCCATTTTCCCGGAGACTACCGGTGAACAATTACATGGTGCAGCATGTATTATGTAATTGTTAAATTATTGTATGTGGAATGCTAACAATGGGAAAACATCTTAACATATTAACGTAAAGGGAAGGATTAGCAAGAGTGCAAAGGAAAAGTGGCTGAGCTGTCCGTAGCAACATATTTTCCTAAGGCCATTTGGAACCTGGCTTTTTTTCCCCTTACCCCTAGTTTTAAAACTTTCCCGCCATATTTGTTTATTTTACCAATCACCAATTGGTATACAAGTTTGCTACAGGCATCAGCACTATGTGGGCAGTTTTGCACACACATACAGCTTCCTCTATGACTAGGATGTGCTGCCCGATCAATGAATACGTTGGAGCAAAAAAAAATTGGTTGCAAAAGTGTACATGACCTTCAAAGATAAATACATGAGAGAAGGTGCCGAGGATATGTTTCCTTTATAAGATGTATGTATCTCACACTCACTTACCCACAACAGTCGTGTTCAATAGTTTATAAATCCCATATAAACAGAAGAAGGCAACCATGGCACTCACCAGGTGAGGAGCACTTCTTTATCGTACTATAAATCAGCAGGACGGACAATTTATGGTACAATAAAGAAGTGCTCATTCTGTGAGGGCCCATGGTTGTGTGACGGATGCAGGGGCGGACTAAGGGTACCATGGGCCCCGGGCACTTTTTCAAGTCTGCCCCCCCCCCGACCTCTGAAGACAGAACTTTGAAGACGCTGTACCGTATATCTTTGCAGATTTCTGGTTCGGCGGACACAGATCTGGAACGGTTTTGAATTAGCTGTAAAAGCAGAATGAGCCATACAGAAGAGAAAAAACTGAATATTTTCAGATACTAAAGTGGTCAGGAGCGTTATAACTTTTTTATTTTTGCGTCAATGGAGTGGTGTGTGAAGGATTATTTTTTTGCGGGAGGAGTTGTAGTTTTTATTGGCACCATTTAAAAGTACCATATAATGGGTGAATTGGAAAAAATTTAGATTCCTCGACGGTTATTTGGGTTTAGTTTTTATATTGTCTGTATACATTTACCTTCTCAGACCCAAAACCGAGCTCAGTACATATATACCACACCAGAACCAAGCTCAGTACATATATACCACACCAGAACCAAGCTCAGTACATATATACAGCCCCAGAACCAAGCTCAGTACATATATACATCCCCAGAACTAAGCTCAGTACATATATACATCCCCAGAAGCAAGCTCAGTACATATATACAGCCCCAGAACCAAGCTCAGTACATATATACAGCCCCAGAACTAAGCTCAGTACATATATACAGCCCCAGAACCAATCTCAGTACATATATACAGCACCAGAACAAATACAGTTCAGTACAGAGATCATTTGCAAATTCAGTTTAACCCCTGCTGTATAAATTTGTACGACATAAAACAACAGCTCCCTGTACAGCCTGAACAATGGTTAGGATATGCTGGGAGTTTCTGTTTAACAAAAAAGAATGCTACCATCTGTATCTCGCTGCAGATCATACAGTGACTACAGTACTGATCAGTCACAGGGAGAATAAACATTTACATTGAGTGACTCACAGGTGACGTGTCAGGTTCTTTTTCATTCTTTTTTCTATTTTTTCTACTATACACTGTGCCCTGAATATAATAGTACTATACACTGTACTCCTGAATATAATAGTACTATATACTGTTCTCCTGAATATAATAGTACTATACACTGTGCCCCTGAATATAATAGTACTATACACTGCACTCCTGAATATAATAATACTATACACTGTACTCCTGAATATAATAGTACTATACACCTGAATATAATAGTATTATACACTGTACTCCTGAATATAATAGTATTATACACTGTGCCCCTGAATTAAATTGTGTCAAACACTGTAAAGTAAAACACCACACACACTAACAATGCCCCCTGTAGATAGCGACAGTCACAATGCCCCCTGTACATAGTGCCAGTTACAATGCCCTCTGTAGAAAATGTCCCCTGTAGATAGCGCCAGTTACAATGCCCTTTTTAGAAAATAAAGAGGATGGTCCAGCGCAGTGTCAAGTTTAAAGGGAATGTGTTGCTAGCAAAAAATGCATTTTTTTTTTTTAGTTATACAATTAGTGTATAGGTGATTAAACATTGTTCTAATTTTTTTATTTCTTTCACGAGTCAGGAAATATTATAAATTAGATTCTAATTTATAATATTTCCCAGCACTGGTCACTAGATGGAGCAATTCCCAAAATTGCAGCATTGCATGTGGTAAAGCAACCACATTGCTTTATGCTGCAAAACTGGCAAAAAATCCCTCGCTCTAGTGAGCTCTCAGAATCCCCCCTCCTTTATCCTGGCTAGTGCCGGGAGAAACGAGGGGTTTGAACGGTCTAACCTCCTACACTGTGTGTCGCCATTTTTTGAGCTAACACACAGTGTAGAAGGTTAACATACAGTAGTAAACACACTGAAACACGAACATACATAGAAATCACTTACCTGCTCCTGTCGCCGCCGCTCCCTCCGGTCCGTCCGCTCCGTCTGCTGCCGCTGCTCCAAGTGCACAAGTCCGGAAGCCGCGACCGGAAGTAGTAATCTTACTGTCCGGCCGCGACTTCCGGTCTACAGGAAAATGGCGCCGGACGGCGCTCAGTTCAACTTGGACTGTGTGGGAGCGGCGCATGCGCCGTTCCCACACAGACGGCGTACACCATAGTGGATGGAACGGGCCCCGTTCGCATTCACTATGGGACTGTAGCTGCCGTATTCCATGTCTGTATGTGTCGTTAATCGACACATACAGAAATGGAAAAAAAAATGGCAGCCCCCATAGGGAAGAAAAAGTAAAAAAATAAAAAAAAGTAACACACAAACACACAAATAAATTGTTATGGCAGGAAGAAGGGGAAGGGGATAAGTGAGCCCTAATCTACCCACCGCCGCCCTGTCCCTGCCTACTTGCAACGACCCGCCCTAGGCGACGGGTTACAACTTGGCGGCGGTCCCTACGCTGACTAAGTGCAAGGGAATACAAACAGGGAACAAGCAAGGGAAGGGGCAGTAGCCCACGGAACACCGTGAGGAAACCAGAGTGGTCAACGAGCAGTCAGAATCAGGATGTCACGAAGTATACGAACGCAGAGCAAGGAGCAGGAAGCAAGCCGGGGTCAGAGCGAAGCAGGATAAGCGGCAGCTGTAGCAAGGCTGAAGCAAGGCAGTAGCAGGCTGGAGCAAGGCTGGAGCAAGGCTGGAGCAGAGCCAGGAAACCAGGAAGAATCACAAGCAATGAGGAAGAGAAAATGGCAGGTATAAATGGACAGGGGGCGGAGCTAACTCCGACTGACCAGGCCGCAATAGGCTCTCCCACTCCTGAACCTGCCACCCTGATTGGTGGGAGCCGGAGTCAGTCTAAGAGGTCCGGCCTCAGGTGTCGATTGATTAATCCTGGGAGTATCCACAGACGTAGTGCCTGGCAGATCCTTTACATAAATACAAAAGTTTTTTATAAAACACTAACCTCAAACTGATATAAAAAATTTTTTTTTGGCGACACTATTCCTTTAAAAAGGAAATATAATTCCCAATTTTATTGGAGATAAGATTAAAAAACAAAAGGGAGACGCAGTCTCAAGGTGGATGTAGTAGCGGGCTGATAGCCTGAGCCTACGCGTTTCAAGCACACACGGTGCTCTTAGTCATGGCAGAAGAATCTTATCTCCAATAAAATTGGGAATTATATTTCCTTTTTAAACTTGACACTGCGCTGGACCATCCTCTCTATTTTCTTGCAGTCTCTACCGCTGGCCGTCACGGGGATCCGTGCGAAGTGTCTGGAGACGCAACTACCGGTGAGCTGGAGGTTTCCTCCCTATTTCTACTACAATGCCCTTTTTAGATAATGTTCCCTGTAGACAGCGCTAGTTAAAATGCCCTCTGCAGATAATGTCCCCTGTAGATTGTGGCAGTTACAATGCCCTATGTAGATAACGTCCCCTGTAGATTGTGCCAGTTACAATGCCCTATGTAGATAACGTCCCCTGTAGATTGTGCCAGTTACAATGCCCTATTTAGATAACGTCCCCTGTAGATTATGCCAGTTACAATGCCCTATTTAGATAACGTCTCCTGTAGATTGTGCCAGTTACAACGCCCTAAGTAGATAATGCCCCCTGCATCTTTTACCCTCAACGCTGCCCAGAACAAAAAAAAAAACATTCTCACCTGTCCCCGTTCCCACTTCTTCCTCCAGTGACGCAGGACTGGTCAGAGACCAGAGGGCGTCATCCAGCGTAATGGCGCATTCAGCGTGATGACATCATCGCGCCGACTATGTCATTAGTAAAGCGCCGAATGGGAGGAAGGGAACGGATAGTTCACTGTCTCGCCAGCGCTACAGTAAGCAATTGTATCCGCATCCTAAGGATGCAGATATAATTGGGTGTGAGGTCCCGCTTCACGCTGGTTCTCTGAATCGGCTGTAAATTTAACAGCCGGTACGGGAGAACCAGGTTGAACTGGGCCCCCTTCCAGCCTCTGGCCCCGGGCACTTGCCCAGATTGCCCCTGGAAGGATGGTTTATTTGCTTATATTCTCTGTATGAAATTACATTATGAGTTATCAAGCAGGATGCCGAATTACTAAGAAATGTATTCTCCATTTTGTAATGAACTTTCCTCTATATAATTCAAAGAAATATCTTATCATAATATGGCCTTCATACATTCCCATTGTAGCGGGGTGGCTGAACTCCCAGACATAAAGTGCAACTATTTCTCATTATTATATATAACCTAGAAGAAAAAGATGCTGAGAAACAACGAAATATGCAAAAATAGAAAAATACTTTATAGAAATTACATAATGACATACAATAAATAAAAGAATCCATAAACCAACAGGTTAAAAAAGGACAATGGGCTATGCATCTCACAGATAAGCAAATAGTTTGCTGTGCTCTCTACTTTTGCATCCATCATGTGTATGTTATATCCCTGTAACTTGCTTTAGCACTCTCCTGTGTACCATTACCTTCCCTTATGTTTATATGGACTTTATAATTTACTCCTATTACCACCCTATATTAAATATGCTTATGTAGCACATTGTTATATGCCCTCTGTAGATACTGCCACAGCCCCCCTGTAGGTAGTGCCACACAGCCCCCGTGTAGGTAGTGCACCACAGCCCCCTTTTACATAGCACCCCCCCCCCCCATAGATGGCATCCCCTACCTTCCTGTACATAGCGCCACTGTAGAGGACCGTTCCAGAAGTCCCTGACTTCAATGTCCATATTTGGAGAGTGAAGTCAGGGACTTCTCCTGAATCTGAATCACCGGCCACAGCGCCGGGGATTCTGCTTCAGGAGTAGGGGACCGCTCCAGGAGAAGTCTCTGATGTGACTGTCCAAATTTGGAGAGTGAAGTTAGGGACTTCTCCTGGAGCGGAATACCCGGCCACGGCTTAGTCAAAAAATCGGCCGTGTGAATAGCCCCATTTGGAGTCTATTGTTCCTACTGCGGCCGTATGACGGCCGTTCAAAAAACGTCCGTCACACGGCCGGGATTTCCGGTCGTGTGAATAGGGCCTAGCAGTAAGTAGGTAGGGGGAGGGTATTAAGTTGGTTTTATATTTCAAGAAATTCAACAGGAACATTTTGTGATCGCGATATTGCATGCGCATAACATCGTATAGCATTGTTTGTACATATACGACAACATAGCAGTTACGCTACACTCCCCAACCTGGTTATAACGCTGTCAGCAGTTTTCAAGAAACTGCTGACAGGTTCCCTTTAAAATTTGACTTTGCAATAGATGTAAAAATGTATCTCTAATATAACAATCATCCATATTGTTTATTTCGGAGTTGGAAAGCTTGTTGGGAAATGGTTATACAAGAACAGATTTTTGCATTATACTGTGTATGGGAGGGAGGGGGGCATTATACTGTGTATGGGAGGGAGGGGGGCATTATACTGTGTATGGGAGGGAGGGGGGCATTATACTGTGTATGGGAGGGAGGGGGCATTATACTGTGTATGGGAGGGAGGGGGGCATTATACTGTGTATGGGAGGGAGGGGGGCATTATACTGTGTATGGGAGGGAGGGGGGGGGGCATTATACTGTGTATGGGAGGGAGGGGGGGCATTATACTGTGTATGGGAGGGAGGGGGGGGCATTATACTGTGTATGGGAGGGAGGGGCGGCATTATACTGTGTATGGGAGGGAGGGGGGGCATTATACTGTGTATGGGAGGGAGGGGGGCATTATACTGTGTATGGGAGGGAGGGGGCATTATACTGTGTATGGGAGGGAGGGGGCATTATACTGTGTATGGAAGGGAGGGGGGCAATATACTGTGTATGGGAGGGAGGGGGGGGGGCATTATACTGTGTATGGGAGGGAGGGGGGCATTATACTGTGTATGGGAGGGAGGGGGGCATTATACTGTGTATGGGAGGGGGCATTATACTGTGTATGGGAGGGAGGGGGCATTATACTGTGTATGGGAGGGTGGGGGGGCAATATACTGTGTATGGGAGGGAGGGGGGGCATTATACTGTGTATGGGAGGGAGGGGGGCATTATACTGTGTATGGGAGGGAGGGGGGCATTATACTGTGTATGGGAGGGAGGGGGGCATTATACTGTGTATGGGAGGGAGGGGGCATTATACTGTGTATGGGAGGGAGGGGGGCATTATACTGTGTATGGGAGGGAGGGGGGGCATTATACTGTGTATGGGAGGGAGGGGGGGCATTATACTGTGTATGGGAGGGAGGGGGGGCATTATACTGTGTATGGGAGGGAGGGGGGGCATTATACTGTGTATGGGAGGGAGGGGGGCATTATACTGTGTATGGGAGGAAGGGGGATTATATTGTGTATGGGAGGGAGGGGGGCATTATACTGTGTATGGGAGGGAGGGGGGCATTATACTGTGTATGGGAGGGAGGGGGGCATTATACTGTGTATGGGAGGGAGGGGGGGCATTATACTGTGTATGGGAGGGAGCGGGGGGCATTATACTGTGTATGGGAGGGAGGGTGGGGAATTTAAAGGGAATGTGTTGCTAGAAATTATTATTATTTTTTTTTTTCAGTCAAACAGTTAGTGTATACATGATTAGACATTGTTAGAATTTTTTTTAATTTTTTCACAAGTCAGGAAATATTATAAATTAGATTCTAATTTATAACATTTTCCTGTGCTGGTCAGTAGAGGGAGCAATTCCCAAAATTACAGCATTGGCATGTGGTAAAGCAACCACATTGCTTTATGCTGCAAATTTGGTGTAAACACACACGCTCTAGTGAGCTCACAGAATCCCCCCTCCCTTATCCTGGCTAGTGCCAGGAGAAAGGAGGGGATTGAATGTTCAAGCCTCCTACACTGTGTGCCGCCATTATTTGAGCGAATACACAGTGTAGTAGGCTTACATACAGTGGTAATCACACAGTAAAACACGAACAAACACTGACATAACTTACCTGCTCCTGCCGCCGCCGCTCCCTTCGGTGCGTCCGCACCCTCCGCTCCTTGTGCTTGTCTCAGACCACATGTCCGGAAGCCGCAACCGGAAGTAGTCATCTTACTGTCCGGCCGCGGCTTCCGGTCCACAAGAAAATAGCGCCGGATGTCGCTCGGCCGAAGACCTTCCATTTGGACTGTGTGGGAGCGGCGCATGCGCCGTTCCCACACAGACGGCGTACAGCATAGTGAATGGAACGGCTCCCGTTCGCATTCTCTATGGGGCTGTTTGTGCCGTATTCCATGTCTGTATGTGTCGTTAATCGACACATACAGAGATGAAAAAAAAAAATGGCAGCCCCCATAGAGAAGAAAAGTTTGAAAAAAAAAAAGTAAAACACAAACACACAAATAAATAATTTTTTGTTTAAATAAAACACTAAAATCAAATTTATCTTAAAAATGTTTTTTTCGCGACACCCGTCCTTTAAGCTATGCCACTAATCACTCACATCTCCTTCCTCAGTCTTCCGGCTGTGGACGGAGCTAACTGGTGGTTGGGCTGTGAGCGGCACTCTATGTGGGCGGAGCTCTATGTGAGCTTCGGACACCATGTCCTCGGTTATATAATAGATTGTAATCACTGTTACCGAGGTTTTCACGAACATTGACAACAATCTCTGCATTAAGAGAAATTACCAGATCCAACAGAGTTTCACCTCTAGTCGGGTCTTCCACAAACCGGCCCATAAAATTTTCCTGCAACAGGTTCAGGAAATGTCTCCCCTTTACAGTTGAAGCCGAACCATGGCACCAATTAATATCCCGGTAATTAAAATCTCCCATTATTACTACAGTACCCGCCTGTGCAGCCCGATCCATCTGTTTATATAGCTGACCTTCCATCTCCTCAGTTATGTATAGATTACACCAAAAGTAATTTTTTCAGTGTTTACCTCCCTTTCTAGTTCCACCCACAAGGTTTCAACCTCCTCATAGTCTTCACCCTCTAATGTCTCTTTCACACTCGCCTTCATATCACTTCTCACATACAGACATACACCACCACCTTTCCTATTTGTCCTGTCTTTCCGAAACAGTGTAAAACCCTGTAGATTTACAGCCCAATCATGTGAGTCCAGCCATGTTTCAGCAACACCAACTATATCAATATGTTCCTCCAGTACCAAGGCCTCTAGCTCCCCCATTTTGCTTGCTAGACTTCTGCCATTTGTGAACATACACTTTAACTTGCCTTTCAGTTTTTCACTTTCAGTATCAGAAATTTGATTATTTTACATTATTTGGGCATTTTTATCTTCACTGCTGTTTTGTAACAAAAGGATCTCCTTATCTTGTTGCCTAGTCCTCGCCCCACAGTCTGTTTCTCCCCCCACCAATATAGTCTAACCCCTCTTTAACCCCTTAACGCCGAAGGACGGATATATCCGTCCTCTGCAGCTGCTAGTTCGCGCAGGAGGACGGATATATCTGCCAGTGTACCCATGCGATCAGCGGCAGGAGCACGGCTGTTATACACAGCCTGGCTCCTGCTGCAACTGCCGGAATCGAAGCGCTCTCCGGTTCCGGCAGTTTAACCCATTAAATGCTGCTGTCAATAGTGACAGCGACATCTAATGTGTTTGACAGAGGGAGGGAGCTCCCTGTCACCCCATCGGCGCCCCCGCAAAGAAATCGCGGGTCGCCGTCGGGTTTCCGTGGCAGCCGGGGGCCTAGCAAAGACCCCCAGGTCTGCCTTCAGCAAATGCCTGTTAGGCCATGCCGGAGGCATGACCTAACAGATTGCCTGTCAGTTTTACACTGACAGGCAATAATGCTTTGATATACTAAGTATACCAAAGCATTATATATGCGATCAGCAGATCGCATAGTGAAGTCCCCTGGTGGGACTAAAAAAAAAAATGTAAATCAGTTAAATAAAGTTTGTGAAAAAAAAAAAAAAAAAATTACAGTCAAAATCAAATAAAACTACTTTTTTTGCCCAAAAAGTGGTTTTATTTAGTGAAAGTGTCAAAACAAATAACACAGGCACATATATGGTATCCACGCAATCGTAACAACTTGAAGAATAAAATGAACACATTAATTAAACCGCCGGATGAACGGCGTCCAAAAAAAAAAGCAAAAAACAACGGCAAAATTCTCTCTTTTCTCCCATTCCCCCAATAAAAAATTAAATAAAAGTTAATCTATAAATCCTATGTACCCCAAAATAGTACTAATGAAAACTACACATTGTCCCGCAAAAATCAAGCCCACATACGGCCCTATCGACGGAAAAATAAAAAAATTACGACTCTTGGAATGCGGCGATGCAAAAACAAGTAATTTTTTTCTAAAAGGCTTTTTATTGTGCAAACATAGGAAAACATATAATACCTATACATATTTGGTATCCCGTATATGTGCCGACCCATAGAATAAAGTTAACATGTTATTTACGCTGCATAGTAAACGGCGTAAATTTATAACGTGAAAATTAATGCTGGAATAGCTGCTTATTTTCAATTCTCCCCTAAAATAAAGTTAATAAAAGTTAATCAATATATTATAAGCATCTAAAAATGGTACAATTACGAAATACAACTCGTCCCTCAAAAAACAAGCCCTTATACAGCTATGTCGACGGAATAAAAAAAAAGTTACGACTCTTGGAATGCGACCGTGAAAAAACAAAAAATAATCCTTGGTCATTAAGGGGTTAACCTAACTACCCCTTTATTTTTTACATTGAACTCCCTTCTCAGTCCTAGTTTAAATACTCCGCCATCCCAGCTAGAATTGTACTTGAGTTCATTAACTCTCTTTTACGTGATTGATGTTTTCTTTTGAAAATCAATGAAAATGTATTGAAATGAAACAAAAACCTTGATACTTACACTACCGTTCAAAAGTTTAGGGTCACTTAGAAATTTCCTTATTTTTGAAAGAAAAGCACAGTTTTTTTCAATGAAGATAACATTAAATTAATCAGAAATACACTCTATACATTGTTAATGTGCTAAATGACTATTCTAGCTACAAACGTCTGGTCTTTAATGCAATATCTACAGTACATAGGTGTATAGAGGCCCATTTCCAGCAACTATCACTCCAGTGTTCTAATGGTACATTGTGTTAGCTAACTGTGTTAGAAGGCTAATGGATGATTAGAAAACACTTGAAAACCCTTGTGCAATTATGTTAGCACCGCTGTAAACAGTTTTGCTGTTTAGAGGTGCTATAAAACTGACCTTCCTTTGAGCTAGTTGAGAATCTGGAGCATTACATTTGTGGGTTCGATTAAACTCTCCAAATGGCTAGAAAAAGAGAGCTTTCATGTGAAACTCGACAGTCTATTCTTGTTCTTAGAAATGAAGGCTATTCCATGCGAGAAATTGCCAAGAAACTGAAGATTTCCTACAACGGTGTGTACTACTCCCTTCAGAGGACAGCACAAACAGGCTCTAACCAGAGTAGAAAGAGAAGTGGGAGGCCCCGCTGCACAACTGAGCAACAAGACAAGTTTACATTAGAGTCTCTAGTTTGAGAAATAGACGCCTCACAGGTCCTCAACTGGCAGCTTCATTAAATAGTACTCGCAAAACGCCAGTGTCAACGTCAACAGTGAAGAGGCGACTCCGGGATGCTGGCCTTCAGGGCAGAGTGGCAAAGAAAAAGCCATATCTGAGACTGGCTAATAAAAGGAAAAGATTAATATGGGCAAAAGCCAACAGACATTGGACAGAGGAAGATTGGAAAAAAGTGTTATGGACGGACGAATTGAAGTTTGAGGTGTTTGGATCACACAGAAGAACATTTGTGAGACGCAGAACAACTGAAAAGATGCTGGAAGAGTGCCTGACGCCATCTGTCAAGCATGGTGGAGGTAATGTGATGGTCTGGGGTTGCTTTGGTGCTGGTAAAGTGGGAGATTTGAATAAGGAAGGCTATCACTCCATTTTGCAACGCCATGCCATACCCTGTGGACAGCGCTTGATTGGAGCCAATTTCATTCTACAACAGGACAATGACCCAAAGCACACCTCCAAATTATGCAAGAACTATTTAGGGAAGAAGCAGGCAGCTGGTATTCTATCTGTAATGGAGTGGCCAGCGCAGTCACCAGATCTCAACCCCATAGAGCTGTTGTGGGAGCAGCTTGACCGTATGGTACGCAAGAAGTGCCCATCAAGCCAATCCAACTTGTGGGAGGGGCTTTTGGAAGCATGGGGTGAAATTTCTCCCGATTACCTCAGCAAATTAACAGCTAGAATGCCAAAGGTCTGCAATGCTGTAATTGCTGCAAATGGAGCATTCTCTGACGAAAGCAAAGTTTGAAGGAGAAAATTATTATTTAAAAAAAAATCATTATTTCTAACCTTGTCAATGTCTTGACTATATTTTCTAGTCATTTTGCAACTCATTTGATAAATATAAGTGTGAGTTTTCATGGAAAACACAAAATTGTCTGGGTGACCCTAAACTTTTGAACGGTAGTGTATATATAAAAAAAATACAAAAAAAATTTTAAATACAAAAAAAAATAATTTCATTTGTTCGTTTAGTGTTACAAAATAATGAACCGCAGAATGTTCTCTGCAGAGCAGGCATACGCCATGCTATGTTCTATCAGTTCCGGCAGCGGTACGGACACTGCGTCAGAAGCAGAACTTGGCTCAGAAAGCGACACAGGTTCTGCTTCTGCCGCTGCACCCCCCAGCCCTATGGTGGTGGACGCAGCTGTCACCGATGAAGGGTCAGGAGCAGGGCCTAGTAATGTAGTCCCTCCCGCAATGTGGGATCCTGCAGTTTCTTTCTCCCCCCAAATTCCGCCATTTACAGCGACTCCAGGCATCAACACTGATGTCGCAAATTTTACTCCCTATAATTTTTTTAATTTTTTATAGGCGATCAGGTCCTGGAACTAATTGTCCAGCAGACAAATTTATACGCCAGGCAATTTGTCACCCAAAATCCCATGTCTTACTATGCCAGAGGATGGATCCCCACAACCGTCTGTGAGATTAATTTTTTTTGGGGAATTACCCTAAACATGGGGATAGTAAAAAAACCTTCTATCCGCTCCTACTGGGCTACCAGCGCTATCCATAGCACCCCTGTATTTGCTGCTGTCATGGCCATAACGCGCTACGAGACTCTAATGTGTTTCATGCACTTCTCAGACAACTCCCAAATCCCCCCAAGAAGTGACCCAGGCCATGATCGCCTCAACAAGTTAATTTGTAAACCCCAGGCCAAAAAATAGCGGTAGACGAGTCCCTTATGTCCTTCAAGGGCCGTCTATCGTTTCGCCAATACATCCCCTCCAAAAGAGCCCGATACGGTGTGAAGCTTTATAAGGTGTGCGAGAGCACAATGGGCTACACCTGTGCCTTTTTTATATATGAGGGCAGGGACCGCCACCTCAATCCCCCAGGATGCCCAGAGGATGTTGGCATTAGTGGGAAAATTGTCTGGGAACTCATGGTGCCATTCCTACAGAAAGGGTACCATGTGTATACCGACAATTATTACACCAGTGTCTCCCTGTATAAGTCCCTCCATGTTGCTAATACAGGGGCCTGTGGGACGGTGCGCAAAAATAGAGTCGGCTTCCCTCAACAACTGGTGTCCAGGCGAATAGAAAGGGGTGCGACACTCTCATTTGAAAGCAACCAGTTGCTCGCTGTCAAATGGAGTGACAAAAAGGAGGTTTACATGCTGACCACCGTGCATGAAGACACCACAGTGGCAGTGAGAGCGAAGGGTGCTACCTCTGATAAGAGGAAACCGGTCTGCGTGGTGGACTATAATAAGTTTATGGGGGGAGTCGATCTATCTGACGAGGTCCTACAACCGTACCTGGTCAAGCGCAAAACTAGGGCCTGGTATAAAAAGGTAGCTATCTATCTCATCCAGATGGCTATTTATGACAGCTATGTGCTGTACAAGACCCAGGGAACGCTCAGTTTCCTCCAATATCAGGAGAAAATTATAGAGCACCTCCTGTATGTCAAAAGACTCACTGAGCGCCCCTTCCTTGACCCCGTCCCTACAACTGAGAATAAGGAATACCCCCAAAGGAGATGCCTGGTGTGCAGTAAACATGGAAGGAGGAGGGATACCCGGTTTTACTGCCCCATGTGCCCTTCAAATCCAGGCCTGTGCAACTTCCCCTGTTTTGAGACCTATCACACCGTTTCTAATTATTGATTTTATATATAATTTAGGGAACACCAAAAAGGGTGGGGTGGGGGATACATTTTAGGGAGTCAATTTCATTTATTCATATTTTTTGCTTAGTTTTTGGGCTTTCCAAGGGACGGAGGGATTTTCACGGGGAGGTAGTAAAGTATTTATTTCAGACTGTAAAACTAATATTCCCCTTTGATTTTTTTATACATTTCTTGGACAATTAAATCCTGGACATGATCACTCACAAATGAATACGGTTTATTGTGCAGGAGTCCACATCTGTCTATTCAGAACATGGACCCCCACAAGTGTTCTTGAAATAAAAAAGAAATGTGGGCATTGCATTTATTAGTAGATAAATACAACACCTGCGGTCCTGGTTACAAGAATAAATTGAGGATGTATTTCCTTTTTCTGATGACTATGTCCTGCCACATACGGCTGTTACATTCCCAATTCTGTACCGTGATATGGGCATGATATTTTTTTTTTTGAGGATCTCTAATAATCGAGCTGTTCCTTATCAATACACCATGGGCTTTGTTACAGTTCTTCTGGAAATACTGACATCATTTTGGGGATTAGTGATCCTTTACTGTTCCTATTGTTAAGGATCTGTCAGGCACAGCTTCTGTATCCACGCCCATAGGTAATCAGTCTGCACCTGCTTCTATGTCTGGACAGGCTGTGATAGGCTCTCCCACTCCTAAGCCTGCCATCCTGAGTGGTGGAAGATGGAGTCAGTCTCACAGACATAGAAGCAGGTGCAGACTGATTACCTATGGGCGTGGATACAGAAGCTGTGCCTGGCAGATCCTTAACACCTATAGATGGTTTTGGACACTGCCCCTTTATATATACTTTAACCGATTGGTTGTTTTGTGCACATAGTGGTTCCTACCTTGCCGGGCAGGGGCCTGTTATGGTGTGCCGCGTCACTTGGCACGTTCGTCCCTCATATAGGGATTGATGGAGCCAAAGAGACGTTGTACAACCAGTCACTGAAAAAAAACAAAAACCTTATCATGGCAGCCCTGCAGGTGTTCTTCTATCTAGGGAACAGACTCAAGTTTGCAACATAGTTGGATACATTTTCCTCCATTTTTTTGAAGATATTGCCCGTCACTCCAGTACAGATTATTTTTTCCCCTCTGACTGATTTTATATTAGGACAGAATTCTGTCCACAATGACATCATAATGGCACAGATGCGGGACAACTGCTTCTTCAGCAAGGCATAGTCATAAGTACAGGCAAATACGTCTATAGCAACATGCATCCGTTATGAATACACGGCTTCCCTTCTCTTTTGTATGCCGCACAAATTTATTAATATTTCTAACAAAATAACCTTCTACCACGTCTCCTCTATTTTATCTGGAAACGTAATAAGAATTTGAAGAAAACATTATATACCCATAGTGTCTGAAATAATACCCATTATTTCCTCCTTTAAAAATTTTTTGTTCCGCATGCTCACTACATCACTAGATGAATACCTTTAGGGGTTTAGTTTCTAAAATGGGGTCATTTCTGCGTGTTTTTTTGTTTTGTTCATGTAGCTCAATGCCTCTAAATGCATGATATGGGGCCTAGAATTTATTCAATTGTGCCCTGAAAGCCAAAGGGTGCTCCCTCTCTTTTTGGCCCAGCCACACGTCTAATAAGCAGATTGGGGCAACAATGGGAGTATTTTTGAAAACAGGAGAAACAGGGTGATAGATTTTGTGGTGTGTTTCTTCATTTTCATGTTCGCTTTACAAAGAAATCGGTCTTCAGACTGATACTTTTATGAAAAAAGTGAAATTACTTTTTTTTCACCTGCTATGTATTAAATTTAGCAAAAAACTGTGGGGTCAAAATTCTAACTATACCCCTACATAAATACCTTAAGGGGTCTAGTTTTCTAAATGGAGTCATTTATGGGGAGTTTCTATCGTTCTGGCAGCTCAAAGCCTCTGCAAATGTACAGTGGGGCCTAAAATATTTTCAAGCAAAATATGAGTCCTGAAAGTCTCCGGGTGCGCCCTTCCTTTTGGGCCCTGCCGTGAGTCCAGGCAACGCATTAGGGCCACAATGTGGGTATTTTTGACAACAGGAGAAACAGGGTGATAGATTTTGTGGTGTGTTTCTTCATTTTCATGTTCGCTTTACAAAGAAATCGGTCTTCAAACTGATACTTTTATGAAAAAAGTGAAACATTTTTTTTTTTTACCTGCTATGTATTAAATTTAGCAAAAAACTGTGGGGTCAAAATACTTACTATACCCCTAGATAAATACCTTAAGGGGTCTAGTTTTCTAAATGGGGTCATTTGTGGGGGTTTCCATCATTCTGAGACCTATGAGCCTCTGAAAACCTGGCTTGGTGCAGGAAAACAAAATGTACTTCAAAATTTATTCAATTTAATTCAAGTCCTCTAAATTGCTGAAAATGTATTTTATTTTTTCAAAAGTGCTGCCAAAATAGAGTAAAGAGATGGAAATACATATTTAATTTAAAAAAATTGTACAGTATGTGTGTATATATGTGACATATTGCAGTTAAAAATGGGGAAAAACTTTAATTTTTACAAAATTTCTTCAATTTTTCTATTTTTTTAATAATTTCCACAAATTGTATCAGTCTACTTTTACCACTAAAATAAAGTACAACATGTTACGAAAAAACAATGTCAGAATTACTTGGATATTCAAAACTTTCGCAAAGTTATTCTCTATTAAAGTTCAAACTAGCTTGGTCATTAAGGGGTTAAAAACACTAAAAAAAAAAAAACACAAAAAAGGACCAGAACTAACAGCAAATTCAACAGTGACACCTACTATACGCTTGTAAATTAATACTTGTTAGCACGGAGACACACTGTACAAACAGGGATATTTAACCCCAAAAAAACAGTATGTACTTACCTATTTTTTTCCTTTCACCAGTTGAGCTTTTACTCCACTGCTGGGGAAACGAAATGTTTTCCCTTTGTCTTCTCATGCAACATCCTTCTTGATACGATCGTGGTACCACGACTGTCCCATAGTTCAGGCCTCTCTTTAACCAGGCATATTAATTTCTCCACATCAAAAAAGCGTGGCATGGCTGCACTTCTATCCTGACAAACTCACCCACAATGATAAAACCAGCTCAACAAACACTTCCTGGTTTCTGCCTGTTTCTAGATCTTTTCAAAGACATTTACATGTAATTTGCAATTGATGCGTGAAAAACGCATGGCACATGGATGTGCGTCCGTGTGCTGTCCGTGATTTTCACGCACCCATTGACTTCAATGGGTGCGTGATGCGCAAAAAACGCATAAGTATAGGACATGCAGTGAGTTTCACGCAGCGGATACAAGCTGCGTGAATAACACTGAATGTCCCCATTGAATTGCATTGGTCCGTGTGACGTGCGTTGTTTTAACGTGCGTAACACGGACGTGAAATACGCTTGTGTGAATAAAGTGTAGCTAAACATTTAACAAACTTCTGACATGTCATATCGCAAAAAATCGCAATCGCAAAAAACGAAGCAGCTGAAGCGCTCAGCCGCTTCGTTTCTGTTCGGCTTTTTCCGGAAATCAATGTATCAGAGGACGGGCTCATAGACTTTCTCTTGAGTCCGTCCTCCGATACATTGATTTCCGGAAAAAGCCGAACAGAAACTAAGCGGCTGAGCGCTCACACAAGCGCTTCAGCTGCTTCATTTTTGCGATTGGTGGGGGTCCGAGCACTGAGACCCCCACCAATCAAAACCTCAGACATGTCACTATGACATGTCAGAAGTTTGTTAAATGTTTAGCTATACTTTTAACTTTTTTATTTTTCTGTTGATTTAGCGGTGTGATAGCTTATTTTTTGCGGGATAAGCTGTAGTTTTTATTAATACATTTTGGGGTACATGCGACTTTTTGATAACTTTTTAGGGAACTAAAGTGATCCAAAAACAGCAATTTGGGAGTTTTGAATTCTTGTGTTAAATTTTTTTACGGCGTTCAACAAGCAGGTTAACCCCTTAACGCCGAAGGACGGATATATCCGTCCTCTGCAGCTGCTAGTTCGCGCAGGAGGACGGATATATCCGTCCTGTGATCGCGCGGGTACTGCCAGTGTACCCACGCGATCAGCGGCAGGAGAACGGCTGTTATACACAGCCTGGCTCCTGCTGCAACTGCCGGAATCGAAGCGCGCTCCGATTCCGGCAGTTTAACCCATTAAATTCCGCTGTCAATAGTGACAGCGACATCTAATGTGTTTGACAGAGGGAGGGAGCTCCCTCTGTCACCCCATCGGCGCCCTCACAAAGAAATCGCGAGTCGTCGTCGGGTTTCCATGGCAGCCGGGGGCCTAACAAAGACCCCCAGGTCTGTTTTCAGCATCTGCCTGTTAGGCCATGCCAGAGGCATGACCTAACAGATTGCCTGTCAGTTTTACACTGACAGGCAATAATGCTTTGATATACTAAGGGTATGTGCACACGATATCGACAATTACGGCTGAAATTACGGAGCTGTTTTCAGGAGAAAACAGCTCCTGCATTGCAGACGTAATTGCTCGTACTCGCGTTTTGCGAGGCGTCAATTACGGGCGTAATTTGGAGCTGTTCTTCATTGGATTCAATGAAAAACGGCTCAAATTACGTACCAAGAAGTGTCCTGCACTTCTTTGCCGAGGCTGTAATTTTACGCGCCGTCTTTTGACAGCGACGGGTAAAATTAAAGGTCGTCGGCACAGTACATCGGCAAACCCATTGAAAGCAATGGGCAGATGTTTGCCGACGTATTGGAGCCGTCTTTTCAGGCGTAATTCGAGGCGTAAAACGCCTCGTTTATGCCTGTAAATAGGTTGTGTGAACCCAGCCTAAGTATACCAAAGCATTATATATGCGATCAACAGATCGCATAGTGGAAGTCCCCTGGTGGGACTAAAAAAAAAAAAAGTAAAATCAGTTAAATAAAGTTTGTGAAAAAAAAAATTACAGTCAAAATCAAATAAAACTACTTTTTTTGCCCAAAAAGTGGTTTTATTTAGTAAAAGTGCCAAAACAAATAACACATACACATATATGGTATCCCCGTGTTCGTAACAACTTGACCAATAAAATGAACACAGTAATTAAACCGCCGGATGAACGGCGTCCAAAAAAAACGCAAAAAACAACGGCAAAATTCCCTCTTTTCTCCCATTCCCCCCATAAAAAAATAAAATAAAAGTTAATCTATAAGTCCTATGTACCCCAAAATAGTACTAATGAAAACTACACATTGGCCCGCAAAACTCAAGCCCACATACGGCCACATCGACGGAAAAAGAAAAAAATTACGTCTCTTGGAATGCGGCGATAAAAACAAGTAATTTTTTTCTAAAAGGCTTTTTATTGTGCAAACATAGGAAAACATATAAAACATATACATATTTGGTATCCCCGTAATCGTGCCGACCCATAGAATAAAGTTAACATGTTATTTACGCTGCATAGTAAACGGCGTAAATTTATAACGTGAAAATTAATGCTGGAATAGCTGCTTATTTTCAATTCTCTCATATAATAAAGTTAATAAAAGTTAATCAATAAATTATAAGCATCTAAAAATGGTACAATTACAAAATACAACTCGTCCCGCAAAAAACAAGCCCTTATACAGCTATGTCGACGGAATAAAAAAAAAGTTACGACTCTTGGAATGCGACCGTGAAAAAACAAAAAATAATCCTTGGTCATTAATGTGCAAAATGGCCTGGTCATTAAGGGGTTAAATAACGTTGTATTGTAATAGTTCAGACTTTTACAGATGCGGCGATACCAGTTATGCTAATTTTTTTAACATTACTTAAGGGAAAAGAATGGTAAAAGGTTGTTTTATTTAAAAAAAAACGTTTTATTTTTTTTTGTACAAACAGAAGAAACAAACACACACTTTAACTGTATTTTACTTTTTTTTTAAAATTTGTTCCCCCTAAGGGACTTGAACCAGCGATCGCTGGATCACTTGCACTATATACTGCATTACTAACGTATTGCAGTATATTATGATTTTGACAGCCTCCTAGGAAGACCTGCTGGAGGCAGGGCTTCATAGGTGTACAAAGATGGCAGACCTGGGGGCCTGAACAACCATCGAGACTCTGCGATTGGGTGGAAGAAGATCGTCCCCCTTATTATACGGCTTAGATGCCACGGTAGCTATTGACGGCGGCATCTAAGTGGTTAAACTGGCGGTATCGAAGTAATCTTCGATTCCGCCTGTTACCGTGGGTTGTTGGCTGTAATATACATCAGACACTCGCTCAGTATGGAGCGTGCTCTGCCTGTGAGCGTGCTCCATACTTCCACTTGGCGGCTGTCACGTACAGTTATGTGACATCTCGCCAAGGGGTTAAATAACATGTATGTGCAAAAATAGGAAGTATTTTTCAGGTAGAGGAAGTATTAAATTACAACAGTGTTTTTGTTTTTTTTACCTTTTCACTGGTAAAAACTAAAAAATAAACGTAACTTTGTATTTAACGCAAGATCCACTAGGCAGATGTGTTTTCAGCAGACCCTATAAACAGATGAGCACAGAATAGGGAACAGTCCCTTCCATCCAACTTTTTAGAATATTATGATGTTTGACACTGAACACCTCCCCTTGCACTTTCATCCTCAGGGTATGCCTCTTCTCTGTATTCTCGATTGTGAAGTCCGGGATCAAATTCAACAAGCTCTACAACTCCCATGTCATCAGTGACCGTTACATCTTCTTTGGGTGGAAGCAAAGTCTCCAAAATTAAGAGCTTGTTTCTTGGAAGCCAATGGTTTTCTGGGAAAGTCACCTGAAAAATATTAACAGGAGTAGACATGGATTATCAGTACCAAATTACAGATATATTAGTCTTTCTCCTCTTAATAACCGATGGTTTAAATGAATAAGACAATTTTATCTACATTGAGTGCACAGCAGCATAGGATAAGTATGTCTTGTCGTGTCTTTTACCCAGCACATGGTGATTTAATGTGCACTGTGATATGTAGAGTAAGCATAGAAGAATTGAGCTTTCACAGACTTTTTTTTTTTTTACAGTGATCTACTTATTTTCAGTGACAGCTGATACATAGAAATTATTATTCCATAGATTTCATTATAAGCAGTTCAGAACATATAACTGTGCAACAATAGCAGGTGGTAAAAAAAAAAAACCACAGGAGTTTTTGAGTAATTACCGTAAAATCCTTTTCTTGTCCACTTCATTGGGGGACATAGACCGTGGGTATATGCTGTTCCCACTAGGAGGTTTGACACTAAGAAATAAATAAGTGGCTTCTCCAACAGGATATAGCCTGCCCACAGACTCTGAGCTATTCAGTCTGTCCGCAAGAAGAAGGAGAAGCAGATATAAGGTAAGAAAAGTATGTCAAACACTAGAGGGGAATCCCTCAAACTGAAATCCAAGAACAAAAAATTAAAAAGAAAAAAAATGGGTGTGTAACATCCGATGGGGTTGTCGATCCACTGGGCTACTCTGCCACAACGGAGTAGCTGGTGGCCAGACAGGCGTAATACAGTCACTGGTAGATGGTACCTTGGTGGCAACTGGACACAATCAGATTGCAGGTAGCGGATACAAGCTGGTGCCAGATTAATGGAAACAGGCTGGTGCCGGATTACTGGAAGCAGACTGGTGCCGGATTACTGGACTCCGGATACAGGGCTGGTCACTGACACAGGATACAGGGCTGGTCACGGACACAGGACTTAGGATACAGGGCTGGTCACTGACACAGGACTCAGGATACAGGGCTGGTCACTGACACAGGATACAGGGCTGCTCATTGACACAGGACTCAGGATACAGGGCTGGTCGTGGACACAGGATACGGAACCTTTACAGCCTAACACTGGGTTAGTAACAATATTTCTCACTGAGACAGTGGGCAGAGTTCCTTTAATCGACCAGGCTATCCATGGATAGGTTAGGGACACTTACTGGTGCGCACGGTGGCCCTTTAAGAGACCGTCAGAAAGCACGCACAACCTACGGAGAGATTGCCTCACTGCCTGACAGAGGAGGCGGGCGCCAGTGAGCACAGTCCAGCTGGCGGCCGCCAGCAGGAGGCAGACGTCGGCGTTAAGTAGCCGCCGGCACTACAGGGTGGGAGCGGTGTCGCCCAATGAACTGGAGAAGAAAAAAAATCCTGTTTTCTTGTTTGTTACATTGGGGGACCATGGGACATCCTAGAGCAGTCCCCAGGGGTGGGAACAGAACACAGGACATGGTCAGCTATTACACAGATGCCTGCAAGACCATACAACCTAGGGAAGCGTCTGCAGAAGCAAAGGTGTGTATCTGATAGAATTTGACATAAGTGTGCAAGCAAAGAAGACCACGTGGCCGCTTTGCACAACTGAAGGGCAGAGGCCAGATGGCGCACAGCACAGGAAGCTCCAACCGCTCTGGTAGAGTAGGCTGTGAGCCGGAAAGGGGGAACCTTTCCCCAAAATCGATAAGCCTCGCAAAAAATAATTTGAATCCAGCAAGCAGTGGTGGCCTTGGCGGCCGCCAAACCTTTCCTGGCACCCTCCGGGAGTATGAACAGGGAAATCCAATCTTTCGGAAGGATGAAGTGTCAGAAAGGGAAGTCAGCAAGGAGCAAACGACATCCAGATTATGGAGGGAACGCCCCCTCAAATGACTGGGAGATGGAGAAAAAGACGCCAAAACAATATCCTTATTCATGTGGAAAGCCGAAACAACCTTAGACCATAAAGAAGGCACTGTGCGGAGCACCGCCTTATTTTGGTGAAAAGTCAGAAAAGGAGAATGGCAGGAAAGAGGCCCTCTGGATGAACCTCACCGCAACCAGAAAAAAACCCTTTCCAGAACGGAAAACGAAAGGAGATGTCTCGCAAGAGTCCAAAGGGAGCTGATAGTAAGACATCTAAAACCAAACTGATTTCTAAAGAGTGGATCAAAGGACGATAAGTTGTGGGGGGGGGGACCACATGAGCCACCCCCTGCAGAAAATTCTTGACGTCAGCCTTAGCTCCCTGAAGGGTGTCTGCCATTGGCATTTGAGTGCCAAACCTTGATCCAGACCACCATACAAAAAGTAAAGAATTCTGGATAGAGAAAAAAAGAACAGCAAGGGGAGAAGCTTGCGATCCTCACACCAACAAAGGTAGGCCTTCCAGGTACGATTGTAAATGCAGGCTGAGAATAACACTCTCCAAGAGACCAAGAGACCACGGACCCTCAGAACAGCCACACCGTTAAAAATGGCGACCTTAAAGTCTGGTGGAAGAGCGGTCCCTTAGAGAGAAAGTCGGGATAGAGGCAAGGTCCAGAGGACGTTGGCTAACAAGGACAAGAGGTCCACGTACCGACAACGGCACGATCAATCTGGGGCTACGAGAATGGCTGGAATCCCTTTTGCCTCGAGCCGTTGGAGGAGCCGCGGCTGAGGAGGAAAGACATACAGGAGACGGAGGTCGGACCTTGTGCGTCCACGCTGTAGGCCTCCACATACCGTGCTCAAGAGATTAAGCAGGGGACCTGGCGATTGAACTTGGAGGCCATCAGGTCCATATCCGGGTGGCTCCACCTGAGACATATTTGGTTGAAGATCTCCTGATGAAGAGATCACACCCCGGGATCCATCTTTTTGCAACTGAGAAAGTCTGCGACCCTGTTGTCAACCCTGGGAACGTGTACTGCCTTCAGAGCCAGAACGTGAGCTTCTGCCCAGGCCAGAATCTTCTCGGCCATCACCGCCACGCTCTGAGTGCAACCCGCTGATTTAGATAAGTCACGGCTCTGTCTGTTTGAACCCAGACTAGGTGTCCTGAAAGTGAAGATGCCTGTCCAGTGCAGCAGGCACAGGAAATGGTCTTTCAAATTCAGGAGATTCATGGCAAGGGAGGATTCCTGTGGAGACCACAGCCCCAGAGCCTTGAGTTTCCTAAAAGTGTCCCACATTCCTTAAGACTGGTATCCGTGGAGAGGATCAGCCAGTTCAGTGTAAGGAAGGAACGACCCTTGGAAATGGCTGGGGAGGCGATCTACCACCAAAGCAACCGACGGACTGCAAGGGGAAGAATGAACTTTAGATCCAGAGAATCCAAGGATCGGTTCCAACGGGACATGATCACCTGTTGAAGAGGACGCGTGTGGAACTGAGCAAAGGGAAGGCCACCATGGTCCCGGGAACCAAAATGCGCAGGCGGTGTGAAGTCGGAACGGCTGTCTGCAAGGAATGAATCCAGTCATGAAGATTCCATGGACGCTCTGGAGGAAGGAAAGCCTTCTCAGATGTAGTGTGGAAGGCGACCCCCGAGAACACAATCTGCTGGGATGGAGACTGAGTGGATTTGGTTGGATTGTCAACTGAACCAAATCTTGCCTGAGTGTTTAGTGTAATCCGAAGAGTCGTCTCATTGTCCTCCCTGGAGGGGGACTTGATCAGGATCACGTCCAGGCACAGGGTGACAGACACCCCGCTGCTGTAGAGGAGTGCCATCACAAACAGAGAAAACCTTCGTAAAGGCTCCCGGGGTCGTGGCCAGACCGAAGGGAATGACTGGACAGTACTAAAAAGCGCTAGTGAATTTGACAAATAGGAACGAGCAGATACGCCTCATTGATGTCCACTGAGGAAAATAAATTCCCCCTGCCCCCATGGAAGCAATGACAGTTCGGAGAGAATCCATCCGAAAATTACGAACTCGAACATGTGCATTGAGAAGCTTGAGTTCCCGGATGGGCTGCACCAAGCTGCCCTTTTTCAGGATGACAAAAAGGTTGGAATAGAAACCCTGGAGGGTACTGGAATGATAACTCCTTGAAGGAGCATAGAGTCGATTGCTCGAAAAAAAGGCTGCTGCCCTGTAGGGAGACTGCGGACTGAAAGGAAACGCTCTAAAGGGAAGTTGACAAATTTTATTTTGTATCCGGAGGATACTACCTCCTGAACCCAGGCTTCCAAAATGTGAGAGCCAGACGTTCTTTTAGTGCAGAAGCCTACACCCCACCCAATATGAATAGAGTGGGGGTGCACCTTCAGACGGAAGTGGCCTTGCCAGCTCCAGATTTCACAGGTGAGAACAAGGGTCACCAGGAAGTGCGAGCCTTGAAGGAAGGTTTGACTTTCCGATCTTTGGAAGATTGTGACCTGGACGACCTGTTGTTGGAGAACCCACAAAAGGACGGAAAACGAGGACCCGCCTTTTGGCCGAAGTAGCTCATCTGACCCTGGTTTAAGGAAGATGGGTGCTCTTACCACCCGTGGCCTCTGAGATAATTTCGTCCAATCTAGGACTAAAGAGACGGGAACCTGCAAAAAGAAGCCCATGGACCGCTTGAAAGCCTTATCAGCAGACCAAGCAATAAGCCAGATAGTCCTGTGGACAAGTAACATAAGGCTGGGTTCACACAACCTATTTTCAGACGTAAACGAGGCGTATTATGCCTCGTTTTACGTCTGAAAATAGGGCTACAATACATCGGCAAACATCTGCCCATTCATTTGAATGGGTTTGCCGACGTACTGTGCAGACGACCTGTAATTTACGCGTCGTCGTTTGACAGCTGTCAAACTACGACGCGTAAATTGACTGCCTCGGCAAAGAAGTGCAGGGCACTTCTTTGCAACGTAATTTGAGCCGTTCTTCATTGAAGTCAATGAAGAGCAGCTCAAGATTACAGGCGTCTAAGACGCCTCGCATAATATGAGGAGCAGCATTTACGTCTGAAACGAGGCAGCTGTTTTCTCCTGAAAACAGTCTGTCTTTTCAGACGTAAAAGCCTCTCATCATGTGCACATACCCTAAGAGGCAGAGGCCCGAGCCACCAGACAGGCAGTGTTCAGGGAATCATAACACACATACTTGGACCCTTTAGAGATAAGGTGAGACAGAACCACCAGGTCCTACTGAGGCGGGCCCAAGAGCAGGTCACGTCAGAGTTTGTGAGCCCATTCGATGGGCCCTGCTACCAGACAAAGGCCGAAAGGCATAGCCAGAGGCCTCAAAAGCCCCACACAGTGATCCAGAGGATCTGTAAAGTAGTAGCCTTGGCTAAAGGAGAAACAGGAGGATCCACCGCCAGAGACCTAACCCATTCGGAAGATTTGCATTCTTGAAAAGGGTAGAAAACATCCAGACCGCTAGAGTGAGAAAACTTCTTGTCCGGTTGTTTCCATTCCTTAAAGGGAATGTGTCGAAAATTAAACCTTATTTTTTTTTAGTAAGTTACTTATTTCTATTATATTTGAAGTTTTTCGCTGTATTTTTTTTTTTCTTCCACATGGTGGAAAGTATTGAAAAAATAATAATTTGACATGTTTTCCTATGTTGGCCACCAGAGGGAGCACTTCCCAGAATTACAGCAAGGTGAATAAGGCAAAGCAACCTGACTCACAGCTGCCGTAAATGTGGGAGGGAATCCCACCATCCCTCCTACAAGCCAGGAAAAGGTATCTTCAAATTGCTAAGCAGTGTCCGGCTGTCATTTTGGGTGTGATTCTGCAGCTGGCAGAAGCTATAGGACAAACCAAAAGGCTAAGGGTATGTTCACACGCTTACTAAACAGAGGTAAAACAGCTCCTGATTTTCAGCCATTTTTTAATCAAACTCGCATTTTTGGCTGCGTTTTTTACGGCCGTTTTTGGAGCTGTTTTTTTTATAGAGTCAATGAAAAACGGCTCCAAAAACGACCCAAGAAGTGACATGCACTTCTTTTTGGCAGGCGTCTTTTTACGTGCCGTTTTTGGAAAACGGGCGCGTAAAAAAAACCCAGTCGGAACAGAACGCAGTATTTACGGCCCGAAAAACGGCTGGAAACATTGCGTGTGAACATACCCTTAGGCCTTATTCACACGAACGTGTATTACGTCCGCGCAACGTGGGTGGAAATCACCCACGTCGCACGGACTTATGTAAGTCAATGGGGCCATTCTGACAGGTCGTGATTTTCACGCAGCGTATGTCTGCTGCGTAAAACTCACGAGATGTCCTATACTTGCCCGTGTTTCGCGCAGCACGCACCCATTGAAGTCAATGGGTGCGTGCAAATCGCAATCGGCACGCGGAAGCACTTCCGGGTGCCGCACGTGATTTGCGCTACAGTAGTAAAAAAAATGCATGAAAACAGAAAAGCACCTCCTGCTTTTATGTTTGTAAACATAAAAACAAAGTGTCATAATGATGCCGGCTGCGCCAAAATTACGCAGCCACGCACCATATACAGATGCGACACTGAACTTTTGCGCATGCAAAACGCAGCGTTTTTTGCGTGCGCAAAACAGACAAGTTCATGTGAATAAGGCCTTAGAATGATGAAAGTGAAGTGAATGACTTTTCAGTTGACAGGTTCACACGACGTGTATTTGACACGTTTTTTTGCGCATTTTACGTGCCAAAAACCACATAAAAAAACGATTGATTACGCTTTTTATTTACATAATTGGTAACGTGTGCTGCTAGTACACCGTGTTCCAAATGATTATGCACATTGGATTTAAGTGTCATAAACATTTAATTATTAGTTTTTCAATTAAACTCATGGATGGTATTGTGTCTTAGGCTGGGTTCAAACGACCTATTTTCAGGCGTAAACGAGGCGTATTATGCCTCGTTTTACGTCTGAAAATAAGGCTACAATACGTCGGCAAACATCTGCCCATTCATTTGAATGGGTTTGCCGACGTACTGTGCAGACAACCTGTCATTTACGCGTCGTCGTTTGACAGCTGTCAAACGACGACGCGTAAAAATACAGCCTCGTCAAAAGAAGTGCAGGACACTTCTTTCAGACGTAATTTGAGCCGTTCTTCATTGAACTCAATGAAGCACAGCTCAAAATTTACGGCTGTCAGAGAAGCATTGCAAAATGCGAGGAGGAGCATTTACATCTGAAACGAGGCAGCTGTTTTCTCTTGAAAACAGTCTGTCATTTCAGACGTAAAAGCCTGCTACCGTGTGCACATACCCTAAGGGCTCTTTGGATCATTGTAATCAATCTCAGACACCTGTGATAATTAGTTTGCCAGGTGTGCCCAATCGAAGGAAAACTACTTAAGAAGGACGTTCCACATTATTAAGCAGGCCACAGGTTTCAAGCAACATGGGAAAGAAAAAGGATCTCTCTGCTGCCGAAAAGCGTGAAATAGTGCAATACCTTGCACAAGGTATGAAAACATTCAATATTTCAAGAAAGCTTAAGCGTGATCATCGTACTGTGAAAAGATTTGTGGCTAATTCAGAGCACAGACAGGTACGTTCAGATAAAGGCATAATGAGGAAGGTTTCTGCCAGACAAATTAATAGGATTAAGAGAGCAGCTGCTAAAATGCCATTGCAAAACAGCAAACAGGTATTTGAAAGGCGCTAGTGCCTCTAGAATGCCCCGCGAACCTCAAGGTGTAGGCTCCTCCAGAGGTTTGCAAGTGTGCATAAAGCTATTATTCGGCCACCCCTAAACAATGCTCAAAAGCAGAAACGGTTGCAGTGGGCTCAGAAATACATGAAGACTCATTTTCAAACCGTGTTGTTTACTGATGAGTGCCGTGCAACCCTGGATGGTCCAGATGGATGGAGTAGTGGATGGTTGGTGAATGGCCACCATGTCCCAACAAGGCTGCGACGTCAGCAAGGAGGTGGCGGAGTCATGTTTTGGGCTGGAATCATGGGGAGAGCTGGTAGGCCCCTTTAGGGTCCCTGACGGTGTGAAAATGACCTCTGCAAAGTACATAGAGTTTATGACTGACCACTTTCTTCCGTGGTACAAAAAGAAGAACCATGCCTTCCGTAGCAAAATTATCTTCATGCATGAAAATGCACCATCTCATGCTGCAAAGAATACCTCTGTGTCATTGGCTGCTATAGGCATAAAAGGAGAGAAACTCATGGTGTGGCCCCCATGTTCCCCTGACCTCAACCCTATTGAGAACCTTTGGAGCATCCTCAAGCAAAATATCTATGAGGGTGGGAGGCAGTTCACATCAAAACAGAAGCTCTGGGAGGTTATTCTGACATCCTGCAAAGAGATTCAAGCAGAAACTGTCCAAATACTCACAAATTCAATGGATGCAAGAATTGTGAAGGTGATATCAAAGAAGGGGTCCTATGTTAACATGTAACTTGGCCTTTTAAGTTTTTTTTTGATTGAAAGAGCTTTTGTTTCTGTAAATAAGACCTCCTGATGCTGCAAATTCAACAAATTACCATTTTAGTTCTCTTTACAACCTTTAACCCCTTCAGGACTGAGCCTGTTTTGGCCTTCAGGACGAAGCCGATTTTTCAAATCGGACATGTGTCACTTTATGTGGTAATAACTCCGGAATGCTTTTGCCTATCCAAGTGATTCTGAGACTGTTTTCTCGTGACATATTGTACTTTATGTTAGGGAAAAAATTTGTTAGATAAATTCAATATATATTTGTAAAAAACACCAAGATTTAGAGATAATTAGCAAAAATTTGCATTTTTCTAAATTTAAATGCATCTACTTGTAAAACAGACAGTAATACCACACAAAATACTTACTATTTTATATTTCCCATATGTCTACTTTATGTTTGCATCGTTTTTTGAACATTCTTTTATTTTTCTAGGACGTTACAAGGCTTAGAACTTTAGTAGCAATTTCTCATATTTTCAAGAAAATTTCAAAAGCCTATTTTTTCAGGGACCAGTTCAGTTCTGAAGTGGCTTTGAGGACCTTATATATTAGAAAGTCCCCATAAATCACCCCATTTTGAAAACGGCACCCCTCAAAGTATTCAAAACAGCATTCAGAAAGTGTTTTAACCTTTTAGGCGTTTCACAGGAATTAAAGCAAAGTAGAGGTGAAATTTACAAAGTTCATTTTTTTTTCCAGAAATTAATTTGTAATACATTTTTTCTGTACCACAGAAGGTTTTACCAAACAAACGCAACTCAATATTTATTGCCCAGATTCTGCAGTTTTTAGAAATATCCCACATGTGGTCCTAGTGCGGTAATGGACTGAAATACCGGCCTCAGAAGCAAAGCAGCACCTAGTGGATTTTGGGGCCTCCTTTTTTTAGAATATATTTTAGGTACCATGTCAGGTTTGAATAGGTCTTGTGGTACCAAAACAGTAAAGACCCACCAAAAGTGACCCCATTTTGGAAACTATACCCCTCAAGGAATTTATCTATGCGTATAGTTAGCATTTTGAACCCACAGTTTTTTTGCAAAATTTATTTGAATTAGTATGTGAAGATGAAAATCTACTTTTTTTGTGAAAAAACGTAAAAATGTTAAATATTTACAAGGAATAAAGTAGAAAAAAAACCAACATATGTAAAGCAATTTCTTACGATTATAGCAATACCCCATATGTGGTAATAAACTGCTGTTTGGACCCACAGCAGGCCTCAGAAGGGAAGGAGCACCATTTGGATTTTGGATTTCTGATTTTGCTGGAATCGTTTTCAGTGCCGTGTCACGTTTGCAATGCACTGGAGGGATGAAAACCGTGGAAACCCCCCAAAAGTGACCCCATTTTGGAAACTACACCCCTCAAGGAATTTTTCTAGGGGTAAAGTTAGCATTTTGACCCCACAGTTGTTTTGCTGAAGTCATTGGAATTAGTCTGTAAGAAATAAAGGAGAAAAAGCACCCCAACATTTGTAAAACAATTTCTCCTGATAACGTAAATACCCCATATGTGGTAATAAACTGCTGTTTGGACCCACACCGGGGCTTAGAAGGGAAGGGGCACCATTTGGCTTTTGGAGCTCAAATTTAGCTGGAATAATTTTGGGTGTCATGTCGAATTTGCAAAGCCCCTGAGGTACTAAAACAGTGGAAACCTCCCAAAAGTAACCCCATTTGGGAAACTACACCACTTAAGGAATCTATCTAGGGGTATATTGAGCATTTAGGCCCCACACGTCTTTTGCAGAATTTATTAGAATTAGGCCGTGAAAATTAATATCAACATTATTTCCACTAAAATGTTGAATTTTTTCAATTTCACAAAGGATAAAGGAGAAAATGCACCCCAACATTTGTAAAGCAATTTCTCCCGAGTACGGCAATACCCCACATGTGGTCATAAATGTTTTTTCATTAGAAAATAAATTAACCCTTTCCGGACTGATCCATGTTTTTCTTTTTCGTTTTTCCTCCCCGCTTTCCGAGAGCCACAACGTCTTTATTTTTCCGTCAATAGAGCGGTGTTGGGGCTTATTTTTTGCGGGATGAGCTGTAGTTTTTATTGGTACCATTTTTTGGTACATAAGACTTTTTCAGCACTTTTTATTAAATTTTTTGGTAGAGCGAAGGTGACCAAAAAACTGCGATTTTGCCATTTAAAATTCTTTATTTTTCACGGCGTTCACCGTGCGGGTTCAATAATGGTATATTGTAATAGCTTGGACTTTTACGGACGCAGCGATACCAATTTTGTGTATTTTTTTTACATTACTTTAGAGAAAAAATATGAAAAGGGTTTATTTTTGGACTTTAAATATTTATTTAATTTTTTCCACTAATAATAACTATTTACTTTTGTTTTTACATATTTTATTAGTCCCCCTGGGAGACTTGAACCAACAATCGTTAGATCACTGGTAGAATACACTGCAATACTAATGTATTGCAGTATATTGTGATTTTTACAGGCTCCTGTAACAGCGCGATCGCTGTTTCTGTCCGTTAGTCCCGGGTATCAGCTGTAGTACACAGCTGACACCCGCAGCGTATGGCACGGGCTCAGTGCGTGAGACGCTCCATATATCACCCCCCACACCACTACATGCTATTAAGTCATGGTGCGCGAAGGGTTTAATGCGCAGCCGATTGTGGAAAGTGAAAATTAAAATTTTCCACTGATGTGCCATTTTAGTGCACTATATGTTGTGCCCAGTTTGTGCCACAAATACCACAAATAAAATATTAACAGGGTTCTCCCGGGTATGGCGATGCCATATCGGTGGACGTAAACGGCTGTTTGGGCAGACTGTAGGGCTCAGAAGGGAGGGACGCCATTTGGCTTTTGGAGCGCAGATTTTGCTTGGTAGAAGCCCTGGCGTTTTGCTGGTATTTCAGTTTATAATGTGGGGGCAAATGTAGGTTGGGCAGAGTACATCAGGGGCATAATAAGAGGGTATAATAATGGGGTAAATAAATAATAATCCGTAGATATGTGGCCAGTGTTGCACTTATATTCTAAATGGCGCCCGATCTTATCCGCTTTTGGAACGCTCTGCACATTTTGCATCGCCATAATCTGGGAGCCGGAACTTTTTTTATTTTTTCACCACCGGAGCTGTGTGAGGGCTTATTTGTTGCGGGACATTCTGTAATTTTCATTGGTACCATTTTGGGGTACATGCCATTTTGTTGATCACTTTTTATTCCATTTTTCGGCAAGCCAGGTGACCAAAAACCATCAATTCTGACAATGATTTTTATTTATTTTTTACAGCGTTCACCCTGGGCTATAAATGACCGTTATATTTTATTCTGCGGGTCGGTACGATTACGGCGATACCATATGTATATAGGTTTTTTTATGTTTTGCAGCGTTTGCGCAATAAAATAACTTATTTAGAAAATAATTTATTTTCTGTGCCACCATATTCTGAGAGCCGTAACTTTTTTATTTTTCAGTCAAAAAAGCTGTGTAAGGGCTTGTTTTTTGCGGGACGGGTTGTAGTTTGTATCGGTACAATTTTGGCGTACATGCGACTTTTTGATCACTTTTTATTGTATATTTTGTGAGGGGTGGTGATCAAAAAAATAGTGATTCTCGCTTTGTTTTTCATTTATATTTTTTGCGGTGTTCACCGTGCGGGAAAAATAATATTATGGTTTTATAGTTGGGGTCGTTACGAACGCGGTGATACCAAATATGTGTACTTTTTTTTTACGTGTTCATTTTTTTTCCTATAATAAAAGACTTATTATAGGAAAGAAAGCAGTTCTTGTTTATATCACTTATAACTTTTATTTTTACACTTTTTTGAAAACATTTTTATTGTTTTTTTTACTTTTTTCACTTGTCCCGCTAGAGGACACTTAGACTTGCAGCTCTGATCGCTGCTGGAATACATTACACTACACACGTAGTGTAATGCATTCCAACTGTCATTGTGACGTGACAGTCACACTGACAGGAAGCCTACGACGACCACCCTCCGGGTGGTCCTCATAGGCTTCTGTACATGGCAACCCGGAAGCCATTGTCTGGCGTCCGGTTGCCATGGGTACGATCGCCAGCGCCCGTGATTTCACATGGGGGCTGCCGATCGGCGCTAAACACCTTAATTGTGACGTTCAAATCGAACGCTGCAATTAAGGGGTTAACTGCCGAAATCAGCGGCGATAGGCCGCTGATCGGCAACGGGGAATGCAGGGCAGACGCCCTGCACAGTTAATCGCCGCTGCGGTGTAGCGCCGCGCGGCGGTTAACTGTCAAAGCACAGACGTAACTGCACGTCAAGGTGCGCAAACTTACTGTACACATTGACGTGCAGTTACGTCAAGGTGCGGGAAGGGGTTAAAATGTTTTGATCTCTGTTGTGCATAATAATTTGAAACAGTGCATTTTGAGTTTTTTACTTCTAAAAAAAAATCTGTTATCATTAGGAGATTTGTTCAATAAAATTTGCATTATACTCCAACGGTTGATGGCTTGAAGATTATACTGACTGTCATTTGCATAATAATTTTGGATGCGGTGTACATACAACATGCTTTTTACACACGCGTTTTGTAAATAAAGACATGTTGAGTCAATGGGAAAGCGAGCCGTAAAAAACGTATTGCGTAAAAAAGAACAGTGGGTGGGGTTGTGTGTGGCGTAGTTGCATGTTTAGGGGGAATTGTGTGTGTGTGTGTGTGTGTGTATGGGGGGGGCGCAATTACTAAGGGATGGACCCCAATAGTTGGTGGGTGCAAGAGATTCAATACATAGAGTGCCTGCCGGCAAACAAAGCCCTTGTTTCCCAACTACCAAAATAAAATAACAAAATTTTTATTAGGTATAACAACCATAGACAGACTACATGAAAGTTAAAATTCCTGGTCCATTGCTGATAAGGATCAACATAGTGCAGTGTGTAAAGACTCAAAGGAAGCAAGGTGCTAGCGACTGCAGTCCGCAGCACCAATGCTGTCAGTTAAATTCTAAAGGATCAGCAAGACCAATAATTAAAATTCAAAGAAGCCCCCCCGACATGTTTCGCTACCGACGTAGCGTCTTTAGGGGTATCGGGGCTAGCGATCACTGTCCTCTCCGCTGTAGTTTAACCCCTTAAATGCCGCTGTCAATAGCGACAGCGGCATTTAACTGATTGATACAGAGGGAGGGAGCTCCCTCTGCACCCCATTGCCCCCCCCGCGAAAAATCGCGGGGTTCTGATGGTTGCAATGGCAACCAGGAAGCCTAGCAACGGCTTCCTGGTTCCCAGGTACGGGATCCTATTAGGTCCTGCCCAAGGCAGGACGTAATAGGCTCAACTGTCAGTTGTAAAGTGACAGTTACAATACACTGCTCTACACAAGTACATACAGAAGTAATGCAGTGTATTGTACAGGGGATCAGAAGATCAGATCTTCCAGTCCCCTAGTATGTGTAAAATAAAAAGTGAAAAGTTAAAAAAAAAGTTTTAGATAAATAAATAAATAAATAAAAGTTTTACGTAATAAAAACAATAATCGCCTTGTTTCCCTGATCAAGCCCTTTATAATTAGAAAAAAAATGAAAAAAAAGCCCTCACAAAGCTCTGTCGACAAAAAAATAAAAAAGTTATGGCTCTCAGGACATGGTGACACTAAAACATTTTATTTAGAAAAAAGTGTTTTGATTTTGTAAAAGTAGTAAAACATATAAAAACTATATAAATTTGGTATTGCCAGAATCGTATCGAACCGCAGAATAAAGTAAACATGTTGTTCATACTGCACAGAGAACGCCGTTAAAAAATTATAAAAAAAACAGTGAAATAATTTCTGTTTTTTGGTCTCCTCACCTCACAAAAAATGGAATAAAAACTGATCAAATTATCGCATGTACCCCGAAATGATACTAATAAAAACGACAGCTCATCCCATGAAAATCAAGCACTCACACAGCTCGTCAACGGAAAAATATAAAGTTATGACTCTTGGTACGCAATAATGCAAAACGACGGCCCAGACTAATTTATATGTGTAGCAGTTCTTCACCTAAAACCCTGATGTACTCCGCCCAGCTTACATATACCCTGATGTACTCTGCCCAGCTTACATATACCCTGATGTACTCCGCACAGCTTACATATACCCTGATGTACTCCGCCCAGCTTACATATGCCTCCACATTATAAACTGAAACACCAGTAAACTAAACAAAACTACTACCAAGCAAAATCTGCACTCCAAAAGCCAAATGGCGCTCCTTCTGGGCCTGGCAGTGTGCCCAAACAGCAGTTTATGACCACATATGGGGTATTACCGTACTCTGGAGAACCGCTTAACAATTTATGGGGCGTATGTCTCCAGTGGTACAAGCTGGGCCCAACACATTGGGCACTGAAATAGCATATCTGTGGAAAATGGCAATTTTCAATCTGTAACATCCACTGTGCACTAATTTCTGCAAAACCTTTGGGGGTCAAAATGCTCACTACACTTCTAGATGAATTCCTTGAGGGGTGTAGTTTCCTAAATGGGGTCACTTCTCAGGAGTTTTCACTGTACTGGTACCTCAGCGCAATGCAACATGGCGTCAAAAACAAATTTTGTAAAATCTCCACTCCAAAAACAAAATTGCACTTTTTCCATTTAGACCCTTGCCATATGTCCAAATAGCCGTTTACAACCACATATGGGGTATTTCCCTACTCAGGAGAAATTGTGTAACACATTTTGGGGTGTCTTTTCTTCTGTATTCCTTGTGGAAATGAAGAATTATGAGCTAAATCTACAGGTTATTGGAAAAAAAAATAATTTTCATTTTCACGGACCAATTCTAATAAAATCTATAAAACACCTGAGGGCTCAAAATGCTCACTACACCTCTAATTTAATTCTTTCAGGGGTACAGTCTCCAAATTGGGATCACACCTGGGGAATTTCTACTGTACTGGTACTTCAGGGACTCTGCAAATGCGACATGGCCCCCAGAAACCAATTCAGCAAAATCTGAGCTGCAAAATCCAAATGGTGCTCCGTCCCTTCTGAGTCCTGCCGTGGGTCCAAACAGCAGTTTATTACCACATATGGGGTATTACCGTAATCAGGAGAAATTGCTTTATAAATGTTGGGGTGCTTTTTCTCCTTTATTTCTTGCAAAAATTAGAAATATTTCAGTTTTTTCAGAAAAAAAGTAGATTTTCATTTTCACAGACTAACTCCAATAAATATAGCAAAATACCTGTGGGGTCAAAATGCCAACTATACCCCTAAATAAATTCCCTGAGGGGTGTAGTTTAAAAAATGAGGGTCACTTTTGGGGGTTTCCACTGTTTCGGCACCACAAGACCTCTTCAAACCTGACATGGTGCCTAAAATATATTCTGAAAAAAGGAGGCCCCAAAATTCACGAGGTGCTCCTCTGCTTCTGGGGCCTGTGTTTCAGTCCATTAGCACACTAGGGCCACATGTCTCATATTTCTAAAAACTGCAGAACCTGGGCAATACAAATTGAGATGCGTTTCTCAGGTAAAACCTTCTCTGGTACAGAAAAAAATGTATTACATATGAATTTTGTAAAAAAAAATGAAATTTGACAATTTCAGCTCTACTTTCCTTCAATTCCTGTAAAACGTCTAAAGGGTTGAAACACTTTTTGAATGCTGTTTTGGATACATTGAGGGGTGCAGTTTTCAAAATGGGGTGTTTTACGGGGGTTTCTAATATATAGGGCACTCAAAACCACTTCAGAACTGAACTTGTCCCTGAAAAAAATAGCTTTTTGAAATTTTCTTAAAAATATGAGAAATTGCTGCTAAAGTTCTAAGCCTTGTAACGTCCTAGAAAAATAAAAGGATGTTCAAAAAACGATGCAAACATAAAGTAGACATATGGGAAATGTTAATTAGTAACTATTTTGTGTGGTATTACTATCTGTTTTACAAGCAGATACATTTAAAATGGGAAAAATCATAATTTCTTCAAATTTTCTCTAAATTTTCGTGTTTTTCACAAATAAGCAATGAATTTATCGACCAAATTTTTTCACTAACATAAAGTACAATATGTCACGAGAAAACAATCTCAGAATCAATTGGATAGGTAAAAGCATTCCAGAGTTATTACAACATAAAGTGACACGTCAGATTTGAAAAAATGGGTCTGGTCCTCAAGGCCAAAATGCGCTGGGTACTCAAGGGGTTAAAAGCAATATAATAATAATTAAAAAAAATCATGACACCTTCCCTTTAACCCCTTAAAGGGAAGGTGTTACGAATTTTTTTTTTTTATATGTTATTGCTTTTAGTATGTCATTAAAATAAATTTTATTTATTTGTTTTTTTGTGTTGTACTTTTTTCTTTCTTTTACTTCTCTATGGGGCTGCCATTTTTTTTTTCATCTCTGTATGTGTCGATTAACGACACATACAGAGATGGAATACGGCACATACATCCCCATAGAGAATGCGAACAGGAGCTGTTCCATTCACTATAGCGTACGCCGTCTATGTGGGAACGACGCATGCGCCGCTCCCACACAGACCAAAAGGAAGGTCTTCGGCAGAGCGACATTCGGCACTATTTTCATGTGGACCGGAAGCCACGGCCGGACATTAAGACGACTACTTCCGGTCGCGGCTTCCGTCCATATGTTCAGAAGCAAGGATTAGGAGCGGAAGCAGCGACGGAAGAAGCAGGTAAGTTATGTTTGTGTATGTGATATGTGTGTATGTTCGTGTTATACTGTGTGATTACCACTGTATCTAATCCTCCTACACTGTGCATTCGCTCAAAAAATGGCGGCACACAGTGTAGGAGGTTTGAACATTCAAGCCCCTCCTTTCTCCTGGCACTAGCCAGGATAAAGGAGGGGGGATTGTTTGAGGACACTAGAGCGAGTGTGTCTTCTCCAATTATGCAGCATAAAGCAATGAGGTTGCTTTACCACATGCCAATGCTGCAATTTTGGGAATTGCTCCCTCTAGTGACCAGCACACGGAAATGTTATAAATTAGAATCTAATTTATAATATTTCCTGACTTGTGAAAAAAAATTAAAAAAATTAGAACAATGTGTAATCATTTATATACTAACTGTTTAACTAAAAAAAATAAAAAAACTTTCTAGCGACACATTTCCTTTAAGGACGCAGCCTAGTTTGGGTCTTAAGGCACAGAGCCCATTTTTCAAATCTGACATGTTTCACTTTATGTGGTAATAACGTGGGAATGCTTAAACCTATCCAACAGATTCTGAGAGTATTTTATCGTGACACATTGGACTTTATGTTAGTGGTAAAATTTGGACAATATATTCAGTGTTTATTGGTGAAAAATTGCAAAATGTAGAGAAAATGTATAAAAAAATATATTTTTAAGAAAATTTCAAAAGCCTTTTTTTTAAGGTACCTGTTCGGTTCCGAAGTGGCTTTGAGGGGCCTATATATTAAAAAAAAAACATAAAACACCCCATTTTGAAAATTAGACCCCTCAAAGTATTCAAAACAGCATTTAGAAAGTTTATTTAACCCTTTAGGCATTTCACAGAAATTAAAGCAAAGTAGATGTGAAATGTGCAAATTAAATTTTTCTTGCTGAATTTCAATTGTATTACATTTTTTTTCTGTAACACAGAAGGTTTTACCAGAGAAACACTACTAAATATGTATTGTCCAGATTCTGCAGTTTTTAGAAATGTCCCATATGTGTCTCTAGTGCGCTCGTAGACTAAAACACAAACCCCAGAAGCAAAGAAGGACCTATTACATTTTGAGGCCTCTTTTTTATTAAAATATTTAGGCAGCATGCCAGGTTTGAAGAGGTGTTGAGGTGCCAAAACAGTGGGAATCCCCGAAAAGTGACCCCATTTCGGAAACTACACCCCTCAAGGAATTAATTTATGGCTGTTGTTACCATTTTGACCCCACAGTTTTTTCACAGCACGTATTTGAATTGGGCTGTGAAATTTAAAAAATGACATTTTTTCCAATAAGATGTCATTTTTCATCAAAATGTCTTATTTTTACAGGGAACAAAATACCCCATTTTGTTTCCCAATTTCTCCTGAGTGCAGCAATACCCCATTTGTGGCGATAAACTGCCGTTTGGGCCTATGGGAGGCCTCAGAAGGGAAGGAGCGCTGTGTGTTCTTTGGAGTCCAGATTTTGCTGCATTGGTTTTTGGGTGCCATGTCGCATTTGCAGAGCCCCAGAGGTATCAAAGCAATGAAAACCCACCAGAAGTGACGCCATTTTGGAAACTACACCCCTCAAGAAATTTATTTATTGGTGTTGTGACCATTTTGACCCCATAGTTTTTTCACAGAACTTATTTGAATTGGGCTGGGAATTCAAACAAAATTATTCATTTATGGGTAATGTGACCATTTAGACCCTATAGTTTCTTCACAGAATTTATTTAAATTGAGCTGGGAATTTCCCCCCCAAATTTTTTTTCCAATAATATGTCGTTTTAGCTCAAAATTTCTTATTTTCACAAGAAATAAAATACTCAATTTTGTTGCCCAATTTGTCTTGAGTGCAGCAATACCCCGTTTGTGGTGATAAAATGCCGTTTGGGCCCATGGGAGGGCTCAGAAGGAAAGGACCGCTATTTGTTCATTGGAATCCAGATTTTGCTGCATTGGTTTTTGGGTGCCATGTCGCATTTGCAGAGCCCCAGAGGTATCAAAGCAATGAAAACCCACCAGAAGTGACGCCATTTTGGAAACTACACCCCTCAAGAAATTTATTTATTGGTGTTGTGACCATTTTGACCCCATAGTTTTTTCACAGAACTTATTTGAATTGGGCTGGGAATTCAAACAAAATTAATTTTTTCAAATAATATGTAGTTTTGGCTGAAAATTTCTTATTTTCACAAAAAATAAAATACCCCATTTTGTTGCCCAATTTGTCCTGAGTGCAGCAATACCCCGTTTGTGGTGATAAACTGCCGTTTGGGCCCATGGGAGGGCTCAGAAGAAAAGGACCACCAACTGGCCTACTGGGGATTTTCTGGTGCGAAGTCATGTATGCAGAAGCCCCTGAGGTACCACTACAGTTTAAACCCCCAAGAAGTGACACCGTTTTAAAAACTACACGCTTAAAGGAATAGTGTCGCCCCAAAAAAAAATTTTATATCAGTTTGAGGTTAGTGTTTTATAAAAAAAACTTTTGTATTTATTTGTGTGTTACTTTTTTTTCTTTTTTTACTTTTTCTTCCCTATGGTGGCTGCCATTTTTTTTTCCATTTCTGTATGTGTCAATTAACGACACATACAGACATGGAATACGGCAGCTACAGTCCCATAGTGAATGCGAACGGGGCCCGTTCCATCCACTATGGTGTACGCCGTCTGTGTGGGAACGGCGCATGCGCCGCTCCCACACAGTCCAAGTTGAACTGAGCGCTGTCCGGCGCCATTTTCCTGTAGACCGGAAGTCACGGCCGGACAGTAAGATTACTACTTCCGGTCGCGGCTTCCGGACTTGTGCACTTGGAGCAGCGGCAGCAGACGGAGCGGACGGACCGGCGGCGGCAGGAGCAGGTAAGTGATTTCTATGTATGTTCGTGTTTCAGTGTGTGTTTACTACTGTATGTAAGCCTTCTACACTGTGTGTTAGCTCAAAAAATGGCGACACACAGTGTAGGAGGTTTGACCGTTCAATCCCCTCGTTTCTCCCGGCACTAGCCAGGATAAAGGAGGGGGGGATTCTGAGAGTTCACTAGAGCGAGGGATTTTTTCCCAATTTTGCAGCATAAAGCAATGTGGTTGCTTTACCACATGCAATGCTGCAATTTTGGGAATTGCTCCATCTAGTGACCAGTGCTGGGAAATATTATAAATTAGAATCTAATTTATAATATTTCCTGACTCGTGAAAAAAATAAAAAAAATGAGAACAATGTTTAATCACCTACACACTAATTGTTTAACTAAAAAAAAAAAATGAATTTTTTGCTAGCAACACATTCCCTTTAAGGCATTCATCTAGAGGTGTAGTGAGCATTTTGACCGGAGACATACACCCCATGAACTGTAATGTGGGTTCTCACGGGTATGGCAATACCCTCAATAAGGCTGTTATCAGCTGCCTGGGCACGCAGCAGGGCTCAGAAGGGAAAGACAAGGGGGAATAAGCTGTGCGGAGTGCATCAGGGTAAGTAAAACTGGGGTAGATTAAAAATCAAGGGATGTATGATACATTTTAAAACACGCTTTCATACAGAGCCTTTGTTTTTCGGGACACGTGTCACATTGATATATTGTGTCCTCCCTTATCCCCCTCTTAAAGCAGACTTTGCACCTCTTTTGACTTTTTCCTTTCTTGCAAGTTTGGAGAACTTCTCCTGGAAAGTGTTGCCCTGGTACGATGCATGTGGTCTCGCTTCCAGAAGTACTGGTGCCCTCCCTTCTTGGTCCCTAAAAATTAGTTTCTTGATAACCACCTCTTGAAATTCCAGGAAAGTTCCCCTCTGGCCTGCACATTGTCGTAGCACGTATGCATTGTACAATGCCATCTGTTTGATGTGCACGGCCAGCTTCTTATACCACACTGCATGGCGCTGTAGGGCTTCAGGACATGATCTGACAAGTCAACTCCTCCCATGGAGCTATTGTAGTCCAGGATGCAGTCTGGTTTGGGGGTCTCTGTACTGATACCTCGTACAGGTACATGGTTACTGGTGTGGCCATGTATTGTTGTCAATACAAGGACATCTCTCTTGTCCTTGTACTTGACACAAAATATGTTGTTGCTAGAATGTGCCCTGCTCTCACCCCTTCTTGTTTGCCCAAGCAGAGTCTTAGGGAGGCCTCTCAGATTTCTTCTAGCAGTGCCGCATAGAGGTGGTAGCCCTGGTCCAGCAGTGGGTGCACCAAATCCCACACAATTTTTGCATTAACTCCCAGTAAAGGGGGGCATTCTGGGGGCTGAATACTGGTGTCCTTCCCTTCATATATCCTAAATTTGTAGGTATACCCTGATGCACCCTCGCACAGCTTATACATCTTCACATCACACCATACCTTGCCCTCTTACCCGGAAGGTACTGGCGGAATTTAAGCCACCCTTTAAAATGTACCAAGGATTCATCAATAGAAATACAATTCTCGGGGGTGTATGCTTGGGAAAACCGGGCACTGAAACGGTCTAATAGGGGTCTCCGTTTATACAAACGGTCAAAACTGGGGTCATCTCGGAGTGGGCGCTGCTCATTAGGAGAAGCGAAGTATTGCCTAATTTTTTTTTTTTTTTAGGTTCCAGTTCAGATCTGAAGTTGCTTTGAGGGGCCTATATATTAGACACCCCTATGAAACACCCCATTTTAGAAACTAGAACCATCAAAGTATTCACAACAGCATTTAGAAAGTTTATGAACTCTTTAGGTGTTTCACGGGAATTTAGAGCAAAGTAGAGGCAAAATTTACATATTTATTTATTTTTGTCAGAAAATCCTTTTTATACAATTTTTTTCTATAACACAAAAGGTTTTACCCAAAAACGCAACTTAATATTTATTGCCCAGATTCTGAAGTTTTGAGAAATATCCCACATGTGGCCCTAGTGCGGTCATGGACTGAAGCACCGGCCTCCGAAGCAAAGGAGCACCTAGTGGATTTTGAGGCCTCTTTTTTTATTAGGCACCATGTCCGGTTTGAAGAGGTCTTGTGGTGCCAAAACAGTGGAAACCCCCCAAAACCCCATTTTGGAAACTAGACCCCTTGAGGAATTCATTGTAGTTTTCTTGGGGTGCATGCGACTTTTTGATCAGTTTTTATTCTATTTTTAAGTGGCGTGGTGACTAAAAAAACGCAATTCTACTATTGTTTTTTATTCTATTTTTTTACAGCGTTCACCGTGCGCTATAAATGACGTATTCACTTTATTCTGTGGGGCGATACGATTACGGCGATACCCTATGTTTATTGTTTTTTTTATGTCTTATGGCGTTTGCACAATAAAAATACTTGTAAAAAATCATTAAACTTTTTGTGTTACCTTATTCTAAGAGCCATAACTTTTTTATTTTTTCATCAAGAAAGCCGTGCGAGGACTTATTTTTTGCGTAACGAACTGTAGTTTCGATCAGTAACATTTTTAGGTACGTGCGACTTTTTAATCTCTTTTTATTCCATTTTTTGGGAGGTGAAGTGACCAAACAATTGTAATTGTGGTACGGTTTATTATTATTTTCTTTTACGGCGTTCACCGCGCGGGATAAATAACGAAATTATTTTGTAGTTCAGGCTGTTACGGACGCGGCAATACCAATTATGTATAGTTTATTTGTTTATTTTTATTAATAATAAAGGACTGATAAGGGAAAAAGGGGGATTTTTACTTTTATCACTTTTAAAACTTATTTTTACACATATTTTTTTAACTTTTTTTTTACTTTATTACTTTGTCCCACTAAGGGACTTGAGGGCAGGAGGCCTGATCGCTATTCTAATACACTGCACTACATGCGTCAGGACTCACTAGGCTTCCGTCGATGGCATAGCCGGACGCCATTGTTAGGTGTCCGCTTGCCATAGTCACCATCGCCGGCCGTTATCGTGTAGCAGGCCGGCGATTGTAGCTTAACCCCTAAAAAGCTGTGATCCCTATTGAACGCGGCTTTTAAGGGGTTAATCAGCGGGGACACAGTGATCGGTCCCCGCTGTAGGAGCTGCGGCAACTGCTGAACAAGACAGCAGCTGTCACAGCTCCTGCATGTGTCGGGAAGACAGCCAAAACAGCCGTTACTCCCGTGACGTACTATTAGGTCATGGAGCGCGAACGATACAGCTACCATGACCTAATAGTACGTCCAGGAGCGGGAAGGGGTTAAAGACAATTCCTTCAAGCTCCAAATGGTTTGTAAAGACTGCTAGGGAAAGTTAAGGCTGAAAAAAGGAAATTGAGTCAGTTGAATTATCATTGACCTGTAGGGTGTCACGGACAGCTCTAATAAGGACTGCCCCTGGGGTGGGGGTTGGACCCTTATCAGCTGAATCCAAATCGGAATCAGACCGTTCGCCCTCAGACAAAACCTCTCTAGGGGGAGAAAGCATCAGACCTCAAATGTGGTGGGAGAGGTGAAACAGAAGAGGACGATGAAAACGAAGTCAGACGTGCGGATCTGGTTCGCTCACGGGGTCTGCTACAAGATTTAGACATGGATATTCTAGATGAGGACAGGCAGAACAGGAGCCTAGGGGAGGGTGGGTAGACATCATGAGTGATGTTCGCAAGGTTATCAACCGTTCGGAAAAAGAAATAGACCCATTCTGGATCCATACCCATCATACCAGGGGTAAACAATACCGGCATAATAAACTGCAAAGGATGTACACCGCGTTCCAAATTATTATGCAAATGTTATTTTTCGCTGATTTTCCTAAATAGTCGATGCAAATGATAGTCAGTATAATCTTCAAGCTATCAACCGTTGGAGTATAATGCAAATTTTATTGAACAAATCTCCTAATTATAACAGATTTTTTTTTAGAAGTAAAAAACTCAAAATGCCCTGTTTCAAATTATTATGCACAACAGAGATCAAAACATTTTAAAGGTTGTAAAGAGAACTAAAATGGTAATTTGTTGAATTTGCAGCATCAGGAGGTCATATTTACAGAAATCAAAAGCTCTTTCAATCAAAAAAAACTTAACAGGCCAAGTTACATGTTAACATAGGACCCCTTCTTTGATATCACCTTCAGAATTGTTGCATCCATTGAATTTGTGAGTATTTGGACAGTTTCTGCTTGAATATCTTTGCAGGATGTCAGAATAACCTCCCAGAGCTTCTATTTTGATGTGAACTGCCTCCCACCCTCATAGATATTTTGCTTGAGGATGCTCCAAAGGTTCTCAATAGGGTTGAGGTCAGGGGAACATAGGGGCCACCCCATGAGTTTCTCTCCTTTTATGCCCATAGCAGCCAATGACAAAGAGGTATTCTTTGCAGCATGAGATGGTGCATTGTCATGCATGAAGATAATTTTGCTACGGAAGGTACTGTTCTTCTTTTTGTACCACGGAAGAAAGTGGTCAGTCATAAACTCTACGTACTTTGCAGAGGTCATTTTCACACCATCAGGGACCCTAAACGGACCTACCAGCTCTCTCCCCATGATTCCAGCCCAAAACATGACTCCGCCACCTCCTTGCTGACGTCGCAGTCTTGTTGAGACATTGTAATGACGGGGTAGGGAGACAGACAGGTGAGCCCTAATCTACCCGCCACTCAGTCCCTGCCTACTTGCAACGGCCCGTCCTAGGCAACGGTGTACAACTGGGCGACGGTCCCTACGCTCAATAAGTGCACGACAGACAAGGGTACACAGAAGCTAAGGGAAATGGGGCAGTTGCCCACGGCAACACAGTGAGCAACAAGAGTAGTGAACGGGCCGAGTCAAAACAGGAGTGCACGAGGTACTAATCGCAGAGCAGGAGAATAGTCAGTAAAGCCAGGGTCAAAAATGAAGCAAGGTCAATAATCATAGCAGGAGCAGCAGAGCCAGGAAACAGAAAAGAATCACAGGCAAAGGAGGAGCAGGAAATGCAGATATAAATAGACAGAGGGCGGGAGCTAGCTCCGTCTGGCCAGGCTGTGATAGGCTCTCCCACTCCTAAGCCTCCCAGCCTGAGTGGTAGAAGATGAAGTCAATCTCTCAGACTTAGGAGCAGGTGCAGACTGACTAACCACGGGCGTCGACACAGAAGCTGTGTCTGGCAGATCCTTTACAGTACCCCCCCTTTTATGAGGGGCCACTGGACCCTTTCTAGGTGGACCTGGTTTATTGGGGAAACGAAGGTGGAACCTCCTGAGCAATACCCCAGCGTGAACATCCCGGGCGGGTACCCAAGTCCTCTCCTCAGGCCCGGATTCCCTTTCAATGGACCAGGTACTGGAGGGAGCCTTGGACCATCCTGCTGTCCACAATCTTGGCCACCTCGAATTCTACCCCCTCAGGGGAGAGAACAGGGACCAGAGGTTTCCTCGAGGGAGCCAAGAACGGGGAGCAGCGTTTAAGGAGGGAGGCATGAAACACGTCGTGTACTCGAAAAGACGGGGGCAACTCTAGTCGGAAGGAGACAGGGTTAAGGACTTCAATGACCTTGTATGGCCCTATAAACCGGGGAGCAAACTTCTTGGACGGAACTTTAAGGCGCAAATTTTTTGACGATAGCCACACCAGATCCCCGACCACAAACAAGGGGTTAGCAGAACGTCTTCTATCTGCCTGAGTATTTTGTATGCTCTGGGACGCCTCTAGGTTCTTCTGAACCTGGGCCCAGACTGTGCACAGTTCCCGATGAACGACATCTACCTCGGGATTGTTGGAACCACCAGGGGAAACGGAGGAGAACCGTGGATTAAACCCAAAATTGCAGAAAAAGGGGGAGACCCCTGACGAGTTACTGACCCGGTTATTAAGGGAAAATTCGGCGAGGGAAATGAAGGAGACCCAATCATATTGACAGTCAGAGATAAAAACACCTTAAATATTGTTCTAGAGACTGATTAGTCCTCTCAGTTTGGCCATTAGTTTCAGGATGGAAGGCCGAGGAGAAGGACAGATCAATCTCCAACTTTTTACAGAAGGCTCTCCAAAACAATGAAACAAATTGTACCCCTCTGTCAGAAACAATATTGACAGGAACCCCATGGAGATGCAGGATGTGTTTGACAAACAAGGTAGCTAACGTCTTAGCATTGGGTAGTTTCTTGAGGGGCACAAAGTGGCACATCTTACTGAAGCGGTCTACTACAACCCACACCACCGACTTGTCTTGAGACGGAGGCAAATCGGTGATAAAATCCATGGAGATATGGGTCCAAGGTCTCTGGGGAATGGGCAAAGAACATAGTAAGCCCGCTAGTCGGGACCTGGGAGTCTTGGACCTAGCACAAAATTCATAAGCGGCGACGTACGCCTTAACGTCTTTAAGCAACCCAGGCCACCAATAGTTTCTGGCAATGAGATGCTTGGTACCCAGGATGCCTGAATGGCCAGATAGTGCAGAGTCATGATTTTCCCTGAGTACCCTTAGCCGGAATTGCAGGGGAACAAACAGCTTGTTCTCAGGAAGGTTCCCGGGAGCTGAACTTTGATCAGCCGCAATTTCGGAGGCTAAGTCAGAATCAACAGAGGAAATGATTATACCTGGGGGCAAAACACAAGCAGGATCTTCCTCCGAAGGAGGGCTGGCCATGAAGCTACGCGACAGTGCATCAGCCTTAATATTTTTAGACCCAGCCCTATAGGTGACCAAAAAGTTGAATCTAGTAAAAAATAACGCCCATCGAGCTTGTCTCGGGTTTAGCCTCCGGGCAGATTCTAAGAAAACCAGATTATTGTGGTCGGTAGGGACCGTTACCTGGTGCCTAGCCCCCTCCAGGAAGTGGCGCCACTCTTCAAATGCCCATTTAATGGCTAAGAGTTCGCGGTTGCCAATATCATAGTTACTCTCAGTGGGCGAGAACTTCCTGGAGAAGTAGGCACAGGGACGGAGATGGGAGGGACCTGGTACCCTGGGACAAGACAGCACCCACTCCCACCTCGGACGCGTCAACCTCCACGATGAATGGCTCCATTTGGTTAGGCTGAATCAGCACAGGGGCCGAGATAAAGCACTTCTTAAGGACCTCAAAAGCCTGGACCGCCTCTGGAGGCCAGTGGAGGAGGTCAGCACCTTTGCGAGTAAGATCCGTAAGAGGCTTAGCGATGACCGAGAAGTTAGCAATAAATCTCCTGTAATGATTAGCAAACCCCAGGAAGCACTGTAACGCCTTCAGGGAGGCAGGTTGGACCCATTCAGCCACAGCCTGAACCTTGCCAGGGTCCATGCGGAATTCATGAGGAGTGAGGATTTGACCCAAAAATGGTATCTCCTGCACCCCAAACACACATTTTTCAGTTTTAGCAAACAGTTTGTTTTCCCGAAGGGCCTGGAGCACCTTCCTGACATGCTCAATGTGGGAGGACCAGTCCTTGGAAAACACAAGTATGTCATCAAGGTACACTACAAGAAATACCCCCAGGTAGTCTCTTAAAACCTCATTTATGAAATTCTGGAAGACCGCGAGAGCATTACACAACCCAAAGGGCATGACGAGGTATTCGAAATGACCTTCGGGCGTGTTAAACACAGTCTTCCACTCATCCCCCTCTTTGATGCGGATAAGGTTATAAGCCCCCCATAGATCAAACTTAGAGAACCATTGGGCCCCCTGAACCTGATTGAAGAGATAAGGAATCAAAGGAAGGGGATACTGGTTCCTTACAGGAACCTTATTCAAGTTTCGGTAGTCAATGCATGGCCTAAGACCACCATCCTTCTTCCCTACGAAGAAGAAGCCAGCACCTACCGGAGAAGTAGAGGGGCGAATGTAACCCTTGGCCAGGCATTCCTGGATATACTCTCTCATGGCTTCACGTTCGGGACAAGAGAGATTAAATATCCTACCCTTAGGGAGCTTAGCTCCTGGTACCAAATCAATTGCGCAATCGTATTCTCTATGAGGTGGTAACACTTCAGAGGCCCCTTTAGAGAAAACATCAGCGAAGTCCTTAACCAACTCAGGTACAGTGTTCAACTCCTCAGGGAGAGAAATAGAATTAACAGAAAAACATGACGTCATGCATTCATTACCCCATTTGGTAAGATCCCCAGTATTCCAGTCAAACGTGGGATTATGCAACTGCAACCAGGGAAGGCCTAAAACCAAATCGGACGATAATCCCTGCATCACCAGTACAGAGCACTGCTCCAAATGCATGGAGCCCACAAGGAGTTCAAAAACAGGGGTATGCTGTGTAAAATAACCATTAGCAAGAGGAGTGGAGTCGATACCCACTACCGGGACAGGTTTAGGCAAATCAATCAATGGCATAGCTAGAGACATAGCAAATTCCACAGACATAATATTAGCAGAAGACCCTGAATCCACGAAGGCACTGCCGGTAGCAGACCTACCACCAAAAGAGACCTGAAAGGGAAGCAAGATTTTATTACGTTTCATATTTACGGGAAATACCTGTGCGCCTAAGTGACCTCCCCGATGGTCACTTAGGCGCGGAAGTTCTTCCGGCTGCTTATTCTTACGCCTAGGACAGTTGTTCACTTGATGCTTGTAATCCCCACAGTAGAAGCAGAGACCATTCTTCCTGCGGAACTCTCTACGTTGTTGGGGGGACACGGAGGCCCCGAGTTGCATATGTTCCTCCGAGTCTTCCGTGGAAGAACGAAGCAACGGAACCTCGGGAGGCATCATGGGGGAGTCAGAGGAGAAAACACAAACACGTTCAAGTCGTCGTTCCCTGAGACGTCGGTCAAGTCGTACCGCTAAAGCCATAACCTGATCTAGGGAGTCAGAAGATGGATAGCTAACTAGCAGGTCTTTCAGGGCGTTCGACAGACCCAATCTAAACTGGCACCTTAAGGCAGGGTCATTCCACCGAGAATCTACGCACCACTTCCTAAAGTCAGAACAATACTCCTCAACAGGTCTCTTACCCTGACGTAAGGTCACCAGCTGACTCTCGGCAAAGGCAGTCTTGTCAGTCTCGTCATAAATGAGCCCGAGAGCAGAAAAGAAAAGATCAACGGAGGAAAGTTCAGGGGCGTCAGGAGCCAAGGAGAAGGCCCATTCTTGGGACCCGTCCTGGAGCCGGGACATAATTATACCCACCCGCTGGCTCTCAGAACCAGAGGAGTGGGGCTTTAAGCGAAAATAGAGCCTACAACTCTCCCGAAAGGAGAAAAAAGTCTTTCGGTCCCCTGAGTAACCGGTCAGGCAACTTGAGTTGGGGTTCAAGAGGTGAGGGGCACTACCAGGGTAGCATCAGGCTCGTTGTCCCTCTGAGCCAGGGCCTGGACCTGTAGGGAGAGGCCCTGCATTTGCTGAGCCAGGGTCTCAAGGGGGTCCATAGTAGTGTCAGTGACCAGGGTAGACTAGGTATATGGGCTTGTGATTATGTAATGTCGGGGTAGGGAAACAGACAAGTGAGCCCTAATCTACCCGCCACTCAGTCCCTGCCTACTTGCAACGACCCGCCCTAGGCGACGGGGTATAACTGGGCGACGGTCCCTACACTCAATAGGTGCACGACAGACAAACAGACAAGGGTACAAAGAAGCCAGGGAAATGGGGAAGTTGCCCACGGGGACACCGTGAGCAACAAGCGAAGTGAACGAGCCGAGTAAAACCAGGAGATGAGCGAGGTACAAAAACGCATAGCAGAAGAGTGGTCAGTAAAGCCAAGGTCAATCACAAGCAGAGGATCAGTAGTACAAGAAGCTGCAGCAGGGCCAGGAAACCAACAGAGAAGAATCACAAGCAAAGGAGGAACAGGAAAGGCAGGTATAAATAGACAGTGGGCGGGAGCTAGCTCCGTCTGGCCAGGCTGTGATAGGCTCTCCCACTCCTAAGCCTGCCATCCTGGGTGGTGGAAGATGGAGTCAGTCTCACAGATATAGAAGGAGGTGAAGACTGATTACCTATGGGCGTCGACACAGAAGTTGTGTCTGGCAGATCCTTTACACTGAGTCTTTTGTATGCTCTGGGACGCCTCTAGGTTCTTCTGAACCTGGGCCCAGACTGTGCACAGTTCCCGATGAACGACATCTACCTCGGGATTGTTGGAACCACCAGGGGAAACGGAGGAGAACCGTGGATTAAACCCAAAATTGCAGAAAAAGGGGGAGACCCCTGACGAGTTACTGACCCGGTTATTAAGGGAAAATTCGGCGAGGGAAATGAAGGAGACCCAATCATATTGACAGTCAGACATAAAACACCTTAAATATTGTTCTAGAGACTGATTAGTCCTCTCAGTTTGGCCATTAGTTTCAGGATGGAAGGCCGAGGAGAAGGACAGATGAATCTCCAACTTTTTACAGAAGGCTCTCCAAAACAATGAAACAAATTGTACCCCTCTGTCAGAAACAATATTGACAGGAACCCCATGGAGATGCAGGATGTGTTTGACAAACAAGGTAGCTAACGTCTTAGCATTGGGTAGTTTCTTGAGGGGCACAAAGTGGCACATCTTACTGAAGCGGTCTACTACAACCCACACCACCGACTTGTCTTGAGACGGAGGCAAATCGGTGATAAAATCCATGGAGATATGGGTCCAAGGTCTCTGGGGAATGGGCAAAGAACATAGTAAGCCCGCTGGTCGGGACCTGGGAGTCTTGGACCTAGCACAAAATTCATAAGCGGCGACGTACGCCTTAACGTCTTTAAGCAACCCAGGCCACCAATAGTTTCTGGCAATGAGATGCTTGGTACCCAGGATGCCTGAATGGCCAGATAGTGCAGAGTCATGATTTTCCCTGAGTACCCTTAGCCGGAATTGCAGGGGAACAAACAGCTTGTTCTCAGGAAGGTTCCCGGGAGCTGAACTTTGATCAGCCGCAATTTCGGAGGCTAAGTCAGAATCAACAGAGGAAATGATTATACCTGGGGGCAAAACACAAGCAGGATCTTCCTCCGAAGGAGGGCTGGCCATGAAGCTACGCGACAGTGCATCAGCCTTAATATTTTTAGACCCAGCCCTATAGGTGACCAAAAAGTTGAATCTAGTAAAAAATAACGCCCATCGAGCTTGTCTCGGGTTTAGCCTCCGGGCAGATTCTAAGAAAACCAGATTATTGTGGTCGGTAGGGACCGTTACCTGGTGCCTAGCCCCCTCCAGGAAGTGGCGCCACTCTTCAAATGCCCATTTAATGGCTAAGAGTTCGCGGTTGCCAATATCATAGTTACTCTCAGTGGGCGAGAACTTCCTGGAGAAGTAGGCACAGGGACGGAGATGGGTGAGGGACCTGGTACCCTGGGACAAGACAGCACCCACTCCCACCTCGGACGCGTCAACCTCCACGATGAATGGCTCCATTTGGTTAGGCTGAATCAGCACAGGGGCCGAGATAAAGCACTTCTTAAGGACCTCAAAAGCCTGGACCGCCTCTGGAAGCCAGTGGAGGAGGTCAGCACCTTTGCGAGTAAGATCCGTAAGAGGCTTAGCGATGACCGAGAAGTTAGCAATAAATCTCCTGTAATAATTAGCAAACCCCAGGAAGCACTGTAACGCCTTCAGGGAGGCAGGTTGGACCCATTCAGCCACAGCCTGAACCTTGCCAGGGTCCATGCGGAATTCATGAGGAGTGAGGATTTGACCCAAAAATGGTATCTCCTGCACCCCAAACACACATTTTTCAGTTTTAGCAAACAGTTTGTTTTCCCGAAGGGCCTGGAGCACCTTCCTGACATGCTCAATGTGGGAGGACCAGTCCTTGGAAAACACAAGTATGTCATCAAGGTACACTACAAGAAATACCCCCAGGTAGTCTCTTAAAACCTCATTTATGAAATTCTGGAAGACCGCGAGAGCATTACACAACCCAAAGGGCATGACGAGGTATTCGAAATGACCTTCGGGCGTGTTAAACGCAGTCTTCCACTCATCCCCCTCTTTGATGCGGATAAGGTTATAAGCCCCCCATAGATCAAACTTAGAGAACCATTGGGCCCCCTGAACCTGATTGAAGAGATAAGGAATCAAAGGAAGGGGATACTGGTTCCTTACAGTAACCTTATTCAAGTTTCGGTAGTCAATGCATGGCCTAAGACCACCATCCTTCTTCCCTACGAAGAAGAAGCCAGCACCTACCGGAGAAGTAGAGGGGCGAATGTAACCCTTGGCCAGGCATTCCTGGATATACTCTCTCATGGCTTCACGTTCGGGACAAGAGAGATTAAATATCCTACCCTTAGGGAGCTTAGCTCCTGGTACCAAATCAATTGCGCAATCGTATTCTCTATGAGGTGGTAACACTTCAGAGGCCCCTTTAGAGAAAACATCAGCGAAGTCCTTAACCAACTCAGGTACAGTGTTCAACTCCTCAGGGAGAGAAATAGAATTAACAGAAAAACATGACGTCATGCATTCATTACCCCATTTGGTAAGATCCCCAGTATTCCAGTCAAACGTGGGATTATGCAACTGCAACCAGGGAAGGCCTAAAACCAAATCGGACGATAATCCCTGCATCACCAGTACAGAGCACTGCTCCAAATGCATGGAGCCCACAAGGAGTTCAAAAACAGGGGTATGCTGTGTAAAATAACCATTAGCAAGAGGAGTGGAGTCGATACCCACTACCGGGACAGGTTTAGGCAAATCAATCAATGGCATAGCTAGAGACATAGCAAATTCCACAGACATAATATTAGCAGAAGACCCTGAATCCACGAAGGCACTGCCGGTAGCAGACCTACCACCAAAAGAGACCTGAAAGGGAAGCAAGATTTTATTACGTTTCATATTTACGGGAAATACCTGTGCGCCTAAGTGACCTCCCCGATGGTCACTTAGGCGCGGAAGTTCTTCCGGCTGCTTATTCTTACGCCTAGGACAGTTGTTCACTTGATGCTTGTAATCCCCACAGTAGAAGCAGAGACCATTCTTCCTGCGGAACTCTCTACGTTGTTGGGGGGACACGGAGGCCCCGAGTTGCATATGTTCCTCCGAGTCTTCCGTGGAAGAACGAAGCAACGGAACCTCGGGAGGCATCATGGGGGAGTCAGAGGAGAAAACACAAACACGTTCAAGTCGTCGTTCCCTGAGACGTCGGTCAAGTCGTACCGCTAAAGCCATAACCTGATCTAGGGAGTCAGAAGATGGATAGCTAACTAGCAGGTCTTTCAGGGCGTTCGACAGACCCAATCTAAACTGGCACCTTAAGGCAGGGTCATTCCACCGAGAATCTACGCACCACTTCCTAAAGTCAGAACAATACTCCTCAACAGGTCTCTTACCCTGACGTAAGGTCACCAGCTGACTCTCGGCAAAGGCAGTCTTGTCAGTCTCGTCATAAATGAGCCCGAGAGCAGAAAAGAAAAGATCAACGGAGGAAAGTTCAGGGGCGTCAGGAGCCAAGGAGAAGGCCCATTCTTGGGACCCGTCCTGGAGCCGGGACATAATTATACCCACCCGCTGGCTCTCAGAACCAGAGGAGTGGGGCTTTAAGCGAAAATAGAGCCTACAACTCTCCCGAAAGGAGAAAAAAGTCTTTCGGTCCCCTGAGTAACCGGTCAGGCAACTTGAGTTGGGGTTCAAGAGGTGAGGGGCACTACCAGGGTAGCATCAGGCTCGTTGTCCCTCTGAGCCAGGGCCTGGACCTGTAGGGAGAGGCCCTGCATTTGCTGAGCCAGGGTCTCAAGGGGGTCCATAGTAGTGTCAGTGACCAGGGTAGACTAGGTATATGGGCTTGTGATTATGTAATGTCGGGGTAGGGAAACAGACAAGTGAGCCCTAATCTACCCGCCACTCAGTCCCTGCCTACTTGCAACGACCCGCCCTAGGCGACGGGGTATAACTGGGCGACGGTCCCTACACTCAATAGGTGCACGACAGACAAACAGACAAGGGTACAAAGAAGCCAGGGAAATGGGGAAGTTGCCCACGGGGACACCGTGAGCAACAAGCGAAGTGAACGAGCCGAGTAAAACCAGGAGATGAGCGAGGTACAAAAACGCATAGCAGAAGAGTGGTCAGTAAAGCCAAGGTCAATCACAAGCAGAGGATCAGTAGTACAAGAAGCTGCAGCAGGGCCAGGAAACCAACAGAGAAGAATCACAAGCAAAGGAGGAACAGGAAAGGCAGGTATAAATAGACAGTGGGCGGGAGCTAGCTCCGTCTGGCCAGGCTGTGATAGGCTCTCCCACTCTTAAGCCTGCCATCCTGGGTGGTGGAAGATGGAGTCAGTCTCACAGATATAGAAGGAGGTGAAGACTGATTACCTATGGGCGTCGACACAGAAGTTGTGTCTGGCAGATCCTTTACACTGAGTCTTTTGTATGCTCTGGGACGCCTCTAGGTTCTTCTGAACCTGGGCCCAGACTGTGCACAGTTCCCGATGAACGACATCTACCTCGGGATTGTTGGAACCACCAGGGGAAACGGAGGAGAACCGTGGATTAAACCCAAAATTGCAGAAAAAGGGGGAGACCCCTGACGAGTTACTGACCCGGTTATTAAGGGAAAATTCGGCGAGGGAAATGAAGGAGACCCAATCATATTGACAGTCAGACATAAAACACCTTAAATATTGTTCTAGAGACTGATTAGTCCTCTCAGTTTGGCCATTAGTTTCAGGATGGAAGGCCGAGGAGAAGGACAGATCAATCTCCAACTTTTTACAGAAGGCTCTCCAAAACAATGAAACAAATTGTACCCCTCTGTCAGAAACAATATTGACAGGAACCCCATGGAGATGCAGGATGTGTTTGACAAACAAGGTAGCTAACGTCTTAGCATTGGGTAGTTTCTTGAGGGGCACAAAGTGGCACATCTTACTGAAGCGGTCTACTACAACCCACACCACCGACTTGTCTTGAGACGGAGGCAAATCGGTGATAAAATCCATGGAGATATGGGTCCAAGGTCTCTGGGGAATGGGCAAAGAACATAGTAAGCCCGCTGGTCGGGACCTGGGAGTCTTGGACCTAGCACAAAATTCATAAGCGGCGACGTACGCCTTAACGTCTTTAAGCAACCCAGGCCACCAATAGTTTCTGGCAATGAGATGCTTGGTACCCAGGATGCCTGAATGGCCAGATAGTGCAGAGTCATGATTTTCCCTGAGTACCCTTAGCCGGAATTGCAGGGGAACAAACAGCTTGTTCTCAGGAAGGTTCCCGGGAGCTGAACTTTGATCAGCCGCAATTTAGGAGGCTAAGTCAGAATCAACAGAGGAAATGATTATACCTGGGGGCAAAACACAAGCAGGATCTTCCTCCGAAGGAGGGCTGGCCATGAAGCTACGCGACAGTGCATCAGCCTTAATATTTTTAGACCCAGCCCTATAGGTGACCAAAAAGTTGAATCTAGTAAAAAATAACGCCCATCGAGCTTGTCTCGGGTTTAGCCTCCGGGCAGATTCTAAGAAAACCAGATTATTGTGGTCGGTAGGGACCGTTACCTGGTGCCTAGCCCCCTCCAGGAAGTGGCGCCACTCTTCAAATGCCCATTTAATGGCTAAGAGTTCGCGGTTGCCAATATCATAGTTACTCTCAGTGGGCGAGAACTTCCTGGAGAAGTAGGCACAGGGACGGAGATGGGTGAGGGACCTGGTACCCTGGGACAAGACAGCACCCACTCCCACCTCGGACGCGTCAACCTCCACGATGAATGGCTCCATTTGGTTAGGCTGAATCAGCACAGGGGCCGAGATAAAGCACTTCTTAAGGACCTCAAAAGCCTGGACCGCCTCTGGAGGCCAGTGGAGGAGGTCAGCACCTTTGCGAGTAAGATCCGTAAGAGGCTTAGCGATGACCGAGAAGTTAGCAATAAATCTCCTGTAATAATTAGCAAACCCCAGGAAGCACTGTAACGCCTTCAGGGAGGCAGGTTGGACCCATTCAGCCACAGCCTGAACCTTGCCAGGGTCCATGCGGAATTCATGAGGAGTGAGGATTTGACCCAAAAATGGTATCTCCTGCACCCCAAACACACATTTTTCAGTTTTAGCAAACAGTTTGTTTTCCCGAAGGGCCTGGAGCACCTTCCTGACATGCTCAATGTGGGAGGACCAGTCCTTGGAAAACACAAGTATGTCATCAAGGTACACTACAAGAAATACCCCCAGGTAGTCTCTTAAAACCTCATTTATGAAATTCTGGAAGACCGCGAGAGCATTACACAACCCAAAGGGCATGACGAGGTATTCGAAATGACCTTCGGGCGTGTTAAACGCAGTCTTCCACTCATCCCCCTCTTTGATGCGGATAAGGTTATAAGCCCCCCATAGATCAAACTTAGAGAACCATTGGGCCCCCTGAACCTGATTGAAGAGATAAGGAATCAAAGGAAGGGGATACTGGTTCCTTACAGTAACCTTATTCAAGTTTCGGTAGTCAATGCATGGCCTAAGACCACCATCCTTCTTCCCTACGAAGAAGAAGCCAGCACCTACCGGAGAAGTAGAGGGGCGAATGTAACCCTTGGCCAGGCATTCCTGGATATACTCTCTCATGGCTTCACGTTCGGGACAAGAGAGATTAAATATCCTACCCTTAGGGAGCTTAGCTCCTGGTACCAAATCAATTGCGCAATCGTATTCTCTATGAGGTGGTAACACTTCAGAGGCCCCTTTAGAGAAAACATCAGCGAAGTCCTTAACCAACTCAGGTACAGTGTTCAACTCCTCAGGGAGAGAAATAGAATTAACAGAAAAACATGACGTCATGCATTCATTACCCCATTTGGTAAGATCCCCAGTATTCCAGTCAAACGTGGGATTATGCAACTGCAACCAGGGAAGGCCTAAAACCAAATCGGACGATAATCCCTGCATCACCAGTACAGAGCACTGCTCCAAATGCATGGAGCCCACAAGGAGTTCAAAAACAGGGGTATGCTGTGTAAAATAACCATTAGCAAGAGGAGTGGAGTCGATACCCACTACCGGGACAGGTTTAGGCAAATCAATCAATGGCATAGCTAGAGACATAGCAAATTCCACAGACATAATATTAGCAGAAGACCCTGAATCCACGAAGGCACTGCCGGTAGCAGACCTACCACCAAAAGAGACCTGAAAGGGAAGCAAGATTTTATTACGTTTCATATTTACGGGAAATACCTGTGCGCCTAAGTGACCTCCCCGATGGTCACTTAGGCGCGGAAGTTCTTCCGGCTGCTTATTCTTACGCCTAGGACAGTTGTTCACTTGATGCTTGTAATCCCCACAGTAGAAGCAGAGACCATTCTTCCTGCGGAACTCTCTACGTTGTTGGGGGGACACGGAGGCCCCGAGTTGCATATGTTCCTCCGAGTCTTCCGTGGAAGAACGAAGCAACGGAACCTCGGGAGGCATCATGGGGGAGTCAGAGGAGAAAACACAAACACGTTCAAGTCGTCGTTCCCTGAGACGTCGGTCAAGTCGTACCGCTAAAGCCATAACCTGATCTAGGGAGTCAGAAGATGGATAGCTAACTAGCAGGTCTTTCAGGGCGTTCGACAGACCCAATCTAAACTGGCACCTTAAGGCAGGGTCATTCCACCGAGAATCTACGCACCACTTCCTAAAGTCAGAACAATACTCCTCAACAGGTCTCTTACCCTGACGTAAGGTCACCAGCTGACTCTCGGCAAAGGCAGTCTTGTCAGTCTCGTCATAAATGAGCCCGAGAGCAGAAAAGAAAAGATCAACGGAGGAAAGTTCAGGGGCGTCAGGAGCCAAGGAGAAGGCCCATTCTTGGGACCCGTCCTGGAGCCGGGACATAATTATACCCACCCGCTGGCTCTCAGAACCAGAGGAGTGGGGCTTTAAGCGAAAATAGAGCCTACAACTCTCCCGAAAGGAGAAAAAAGTCTTTCGGTCCCCTGAGTAACCGGTCAGGCAACTTGAGTTGGGGTTCAAGAGGTGAGGGGCACTACCAGGGTAGCATCAGGCTCGTTGTCCCTCTGAGCCAGGGCCTGGACCTGTAGGGAGAGGCCCTGCATTTGCTGAGCCAGGGTCTCAAGGGGGTCCATAGTAGTGTCAGTGACCAGGGTAGACTAGGTATATGGGCTTGTGATTATGTAATGTCGGGGTAGGGAAACAGACAAGTGAGCCCTAATCTACCCGCCACTCAGTCCCTGCCTACTTGCAACGACCCGCCCTAGGCGACGGGGTATAACTGGGCGACGGTCCCTACACTCAATAGGTGCACGACAGACAAACAGACAAGGGTACAAAGAAGCCAGGGAAATGGGGAAGTTGCCCACGGGGACACCGTGAGCAACAAGCGAAGTGAACGAGCCGAGTAAAACCAGGAGATGAGCGAGGTACAAAAACGCATAGCAGAAGAGTGGTCAGTAAAGCCAAGGTCAATCACAAGCAGAGGATCAGTAGTACAAGAAGCTGCAGCAGGGCCAGGAAACCAACAGAGAAGAATCACAAGCAAAGGAGGAACAGGAAAGGCAGGTATAAATAGACAGTGGGCGGGAGCTAGCTCCGTCTGGCCAGGCTGTGATAGGCTCTCCCACTCCTAAGCCTGCCATCCTGGGTGGTGGAAGATGGAGTCAGTCTCACAGATATAGAAGGAGGTGAAGACTGATTACCTATGGGCGTCGACACAGAAGTTGTGTCTGGCAGATCCTTTACACTGAGTCTTTTGTATGCTCTGGGACGCCTCTAGGTTCTTCTGAACCTGGGCCCAGACTGTGCACAGTTCCCGATGAACGACATCTACCTCGGGATTGTTGGAACCACCAGGGGAAACGGAGGAGAACCGTGGATTAAACCCAAAATTGCAGAAAAAGGGGGAGACCCCTGACGAGTTACTGACCCGGTTATTAAGGGAAAATTCGGCGAGGGAAATGAAGGAGACCCAATCATATTGACAGTCAGACATAAAACACCTTAAATATTGTTCTAGAGACTGATTAGTCCTCTCAGTTTGGCCATTAGTTTCAGGATGGAAGGCCGAGGAGAAGGACAGATCAATCTCCAACTTTTTACAGAAGGCTCTCCAAAACAATGAAACAAATTGTACCCCTCTGTCAGAAACAATATTGACAGGAACCCCATGGAGATGCAGGATGTGTTTGACAAACAAGGTAGCTAACGTCTTAGCATTGGGTAGTTTCTTGAGGGGCACAAAGTGGCACATCTTACTGAAGCGGTCTACTACAACCCACACCACCGACTTGTCTTGAGACGGAGGCAAATCGGTGATAAAATCCATGGAGATATGGGTCCAAGGTCTCTGGGGAATGGGCAAAGAACATAGTAAGCCCGCTGGTCGGGACCTGGGAGTCTTGGACCTAGCACAAAATTCATAAGCGGCGACGTACGCCTTAACGTCTTTAAGCAACCCAGGCCACCAATAGTTTCTGGCAATGAGATGCTTGGTACCCAGGATGCCTGAATGGCCAGATAGTGCAGAGTCATGATTTTCCCTGAGTACCCTTAGCCGGAATTGCAGGGGAACAAACAGCTTGTTCTCAGGAAGGTTCCCGGGAGCTGAACTTTGATCAGCCGCAATTTAGGAGGCTAAGTCAGAATCAACAGAGGAAATGATTATACCTGGGGGCAAAACACAAGCAGGATCTTCCTCCGAAGGAGGGCTGGCCATGAAGCTACGCGACAGTGCATCAGCCTTAATATTTTTAGACCCAGCCCTATAGGTGACCAAAAAGTTGAATCTAGTAAAAAATAACGCCCATCGAGCTTGTCTCGGGTTTAGCCTCCGGGCAGATTCTAAGAAAACCAGATTATTGTGGTCGGTAGGGACCGTTACCTGGTGCCTAGCCCCCTCCAGGAAGTGGCGCCACTCTTCAAATGCCCATTTAATGGCTAAGAGTTCGCGGTTGCCAATATCATAGTTACTCTCAGTGGGCGAGAACTTCCTGGAGAAGTAGGCACAGGGACGGAGATGGGTGAGGGACCTGGTACCCTGGGACAAGACAGCACCCACTCCCACCTCGGACGCGTCAACCTCCACGATGAATGGCTCCATTTGGTTAGGCTGAATCAGCACAGGGGCCGAGATAAAGCACTTCTTAAGGACCTCAAAAGCCTGGACCGCCTCTGGAGGCCAGTGGAGGAGGTCAGCACCTTTGCGAGTAAGATCCGTAAGAGGCTTAGCGATGACCGAGAAGTTAGCAATAAATCTCCTGTAATAATTAGCAAACCCCAGGAAGCACTGTAACGCCTTCAGGGAGGCAGGTTGGACCCATTCAGCCACAGCCTGAACCTTGCCAGGGTCCATGCGGAATTCATGAGGAGTGAGGATTTGACCCAAAAATGGTATCTCCTGCACCCCAAACACACATTTTTCAGTTTTAGCAAACAGTTTGTTTTCCCGAAGGGCCTGGAGCACCTTCCTGACATGCTCAATGTGGGAGGACCAGTCCTTGGAAAACACAAGTATGTCATCAAGGTACACTACAAGAAATACCCCCAGGTAGTCTCTTAAAATCTCATTTATGAAATTCTGGAAGACCGTGGGAGCATTACACAACCCAAAGGGCATGACGAGGTATTCGAAATGACCTTCGGGCGTGTTAAATGCAGTCTTCCACTCATCCCCCTCTTTGATGCGGATAAGGTTATAAGCCCCCCGTAGATCAAACTTAGAGAACCATTGGGCCCCCTGAACCTGATTGAAGAGATCAGGAATCAAAGGAAGGGGATACTGGTTCCTTACAGTGACCTTATTCAAGTTTCGGTAGTCAATGCACGGCCTAAGACCACCATCCTTCTTCCCTACGAAGAAGAAGCCAGCACCTACCGGAGAAGTAGAGGGGCGAATGTAACCCTCGGCCAGGCATTCCTGGATATACTCTCTCATGGCTTCACGTTCGGGAAAAGAGAGATCAAATATCCTACCCTTAGGGAGCTTAGCTCCTGGTACCAAATCGATTGCGCAATCGAATTCTCTATGAGGAGGTAACACTTCGGAGGCCTTTTTAGAAAAAACATCAGCGAAGTCCTGAATAAACTCAGGTAGAGTGTTCACCTCCTCAGGGAGAGAAATAGAATTAACAGAAAAACATGACGTCATGCATTCATTACCCCATTTGGTAAGATCCCCAGTATTCCAGTTAAACGTGGGATTATGCATCTGCAACCAGGGAAGGCCTAAAACCAAATCGGACAATAATCCCTGCATCACCAGTACAGAGCACTGCTCCAAATGCATGAAGCCAACAAGGAGTTCAAAAACAGGGGTATGCTGTGTAAAATAACCATTAGCAAGAGGAGTGGAGTCGATACCCACTACCGGGACAGGTTTAGGCAAGTCAATCAATGGCATAGCTAGAGACATAGCAAATTCCACAGACATAATATTAGCAGAAGACCCTGAATCCACGAAGGCACTGCCGGTGGCAGACCTACCCTCAAAAGAGACCTGAAAGAGAAGCAAGATCTTATTAGGTTTCATATATACGGGAAATACCTGTGCGCCCAAATGACCTCCCCGATGGTCACTTAGGCGCGGAAGTTCTTCCGGCTGCTTATTCTTACACCTAGGACAGTTGTTCACTTGATGCTTGTCATCCCCACACTAGAAGCAGAGACTATTCTTCCTACGTTGTTGGGAGACACGGAGGCCCCGAGTTGCATAGGTTCATCCGAGTTTTCCGTGGAAGAATGAAGCAACGGAACCTCGGGAGCCATCATGGAGGGGGTCAGAGGGGAAGGCACAAAAACGTTCCAGTCGTCGTTCCCTGAGACGTCGGTCAAGACGTACCGCTAAAGCCATAACCTGATCTAGGGAGTCAGAAGAGGGATCGCTAACTAACAGGTCTTTCAGGGCGTTCGACAGACCCAATCTAAACTGGCACCTCAAGGCAGGGTCATTCCACCGAGAAGCTACACACCACTTCCTAAAGTCAGAACAGTACTCCTCAACAGGTCTCTTACCCTGACGTAAGGTCACCAGCTGACTCTCGGCAAAGGCAGTCTTGTCAGTCTCGTCATATATGAGCCCGAGAGCGGAAAAAAAAAGATCAACAGAGGAAAGTTCAGGGGCGTCAGGAGCCAAGGAGAAGGCCCATTCTTGGGGCCCGTCCTGGAGCCGGGACATAATTATACCCACTCGCTGGCTCTCAGAACCAGAGGAGTGGGGCTTTAAACGGAAATAGAGCCTACAACTCTCCCGAAAGGAGAAAAAAGTCTTCCGGTCCCCTGAGAACCGGTCAGGCAACTTGAGGTGGGGTTCAAGAGGTGAGGTGGGGGGCACTACCAGGGTAGCATCATGCTGGTTGCCCTTCTGAGCCAGGGCTTGGACTTGTAGAGAGAGGCCCTGCATTTGCTGAGCCAGGGTCTCAAGGGGGTCCATAGTTGTGTCAGGGACCAGGGTAGAAAAGGTATATGGGCCTGTGATTATGTAATGACGGGGTAGGGAGACAGACAGGTGAGCCCTAATCTACCCACCACTCAGTCCCTGCCCACTTGCAACAGCCCGTCCTAGGCGACGGCGTACAACTGGGCAACGGTCCCTATGCTCAATAAGTGCACGACAGACAAACAGACAAGTGTACACAGAAGCTAAGGGAAATGGGGCAGTTGCCCACAGCAACACAGTGAGCAACAAGAGTAGTGAACGAGCCGAGTCAAGCCAGGAGTGCACGAGGTACAAATCGCAGAGCACGAGCGTAGTCAGTAAAGCCAGGGTCAAAAATGAAGCAAGGTCAATAATCATAGCAGGAGCAGCAGAGCCAGGAAACAGAAAAGAATCACAGGCAAAGGAGGAGCAGGAAATGCAGGTATAAATAGACAGAGGGCGGGAGCTAGCTCCGTCTGGCCAGGCTGTGATAGGCTCTCCCACTCCTAAGCCTCCCAGCCTGAGTGGTAGAAGATGAAGTCAATCTCTCAGACTTAGAAGCAGGTGCAGACTGACTAACCACGGGCGTCGACACAGAAGCTGTGTCTGGCAGATCCTTTACAGACATGGTGGCCATTCACCAACCATCCATCTGGACCATCTAGGGTTGCACGGCACTTATCAGTAAACAACACGGTTTGAAAATGTGTCTTCATGCAACAAGTTTCTGCTTGTTTAGGGGTGGCCGAATAATAGCTTTATGCACACTTGCAAACCTCTGGAGGATCCTACACCTTGAGGTTCGCGGGGCAATCTAGAGGCACTAGCGCCTTTCAAATACCTGTTTGATGCTTTGCAATGGCATTTTAGCAGCTGCTCTCCTAATCCTATTAATTTGTCTAGCAGAAACCTTCCTCATTATGCCTTTATCTGAACGTACCTGTCTGTGCTCTGAATCAGCCACAAATCTTTTCACACTACGATGATCACGCTTAAGCTTTCTTGAAACATCCAATGTTTTCATACCTTGTCCAAGGTATTGCACTATTTCACGCTTTTCGGCAGCAGAGAGATCCTTTTTCTTTCCCATATTGCTTGAAACCTGTGGCCTGCTTAATAATGTGGAACGTCCTTCTTAAGTAGTTTTCCTTTGATTGGGCACACCTGGCAAACTAATTATCACAGGTGTCTGAGATTGATTACAATGATCCAAAGAGCCCTAAGACACAATACCATCCATGAGTTTAATTGAAAAACGAATAATTAAATATTTATGACACTTAAATCCAATGTGCATAATAATTTTGAACACGGTGTAGTTAGAAAAAGTGCAGAACCAGGATCTAAACTTGTATCAACAGCATGTAGGACAGTAGCACTACCACTAGGCTATACACATGGATTTCTGGCATGAGGGTTCTCCCTTAGGGGTTGGCAAGGAAAAAAATATTCTCTATAAAAAAAAAAAAAGTGTGCCCCAGCCTTGGTTTGCCTTCCCTAATTCCCTAAAACCCCCTACTAACCAGTTTCTGTTTGATCTCAATTGTCACTGCTGCTCTGTTTGTTTACATCCCTTGCTTCTGGTCCTGACTGTTTCCGGTCATGTAACCCACCATACCCATGATCCCTTGCTGCATCTAAGAAGACAGCTTACAGTCCACCCCTTCCTCCACAGCATCTCAGCTATTTGCATACTGCCACACCCCTCTATGTTTACAGTGTCATTCTCTGCTCTAATTAGTCACACAGCTCACTCCCTGCACACTGTCACACACACTCAGTAATAATCACAGTGGTGATGGGGGTTATATACAGGGATAATACACAAGGATGATATAACTCCTATCATCCCTGTTTATGACCCCATCCTTCCTGTATATCACCCCCATCATACCTATATATAACCCCCATCATCCCTGTATACAGGGATGATGGGAGTTATATACAGGGATGATGGCTGACTGGTATATACAGGGACTTTTTGAGTTATATACAGGGATGATGAGGGTGTATATAACCCCATCATCCCCGTTTATAACCGCCATCATGCCCGTATATAGCTCCCATCATCCCTGTATATAGCTACCATCATCCCTGTATATAGCCCCCATCATCCCTGTATAAAACTACAATCATTCCTGTATATTGTACTGTCCTTGGCTGCTGCTAGGGTGCGCGCGCGTTCTTGGCCTTAAAGGGCCAGCACGCACACCTACAAAAAGCTCCCTATCCAATCCCTACTCTCCCTGCTGTATAAAAAGGACACTGCCCTCTTCCTCTTTGCCTGAGCGCTGTTGTCTACCCATGTTCGTATTGCAAATTGTCCCTCAGTTGTATTCTGCTCCCAGCATTCCTGTATCCTGCTTCCTGTTTGGTCCTGAGCCTAAGCTTATTGTTGGAGTCGTGTTTGCCTCATCTGCCACGTCTGGTGCCATCTGCCACGTCAAGCATCATATGTGCCACGAACCATCTGTACCAAAGCGTCTGCTACATCTTGTGTCTGTCTGGACTCTTACAGGTACTCTTGTTCTAAAGACTTTTGCATAGACTGTTTGGCCAGCTGCCCCTCTGCTATGGCGGTGCATCCTAGTGAGTCCACATACCCCAGGATCGTGACATATATAAAACCCCCATCATTACTGTAGATTACCTCATCATCCCTGTATATAGGGATGATGGGGGTTATATACTGGGATGATCGCAGTTATATACAGGAATGATGTATAGATATTGCCACATAGCCCCCTAAAGATGGTGCTCCACACTGCCCCCAGTAAATATTGCCGCACACTGCTCCCTGTAGATGAGGTCACATAGCCCCCCTGTAGATTGTGCCACATGGCCCCCCTGTAGATTGTGCCGCATGCCCCCCCCATGTAGATCAAGCCACAGTGCACCCCCTGTAGATCAAGCCACACATCCCTTTTTTAGATAATACCACGATGCCCCCTGTAGAAGAGCTGTGTGCGACCCTTTGTATATCATGCCACACACACCTTCCTGTAGTGCCACATACTCCCTTTGTAGATAGCGCAATTCCCCACCCTCCCTGTAGATGGAGCCATTATGGCTCCTCTAGGAGGGAAATCCCCAGCCAGAGCGTTGCCGACGCTCTGGTTGGGGATTCCTCTCCTGGAGGAGCCCCTGATATCACTGTCCATATAGGGCTCCTCCAGCAGCGGAATCGCCGGCCAGAGCGTCGGCAATGCTCTGGCCGGAGATTCCGCTGCAGGACGTCTCTACCCTTATATGGACAGTGAAGTCAGGGGCTCCACCTGGAGTGCTGGAATCCCCGGCCAAAGCGTTGAAGACACCCCAGTCGGGGATTCCGCGCATAGAGGGAGCCCCTAACTTCACTGTCCATATAAGGGCAGTGAGGTCAGGGGCGTCTCCTGCAGCGGATTTGCCGGCTAGGGCATCAGCAATTCTGTGGCCGGGGATTCCGCTCGAGGAGGAGTGAATGGCAGACTAGGAAGTGGATAGTTTCCTGCTCTGCCATAGTATTCAATTGGATCTGCGTCCGGAGACGCAGATACAATTGAATGTAGCAGTTGCCGGGGCAAGACAGTAATTTGTCTCTTTGCAACTATGTGCAACCATCTAGCAGCGCGGGGATTGAGGTATAACATGAATGCCGAGAGAGTAGAAGGAGGAGGGGGCCTGTACTAGGATAGACAACATTCCGTGTCTTTGCTCAACCAGCACTCTTGGCTGAGCAGAGGCACGGCGCGTCATCAACTATGTTTACCGGCAGTGGGACCAGAGGCAGAGCTCATGAAACATCTGCCTGGCCCACTGCCTGTAAACGTCGTTGATGACGCGCCGTGCCACTGCTCAGCCGAAAGTGCTGGCTGAGAAAAGCCATGTAACGTCACAGGAAACAAAAAATTTACACTAGCTGCGGTCACGTGACCGCAATGTAGGAATGAGTAACGGTGGCACAATTAAACACATTGTACATTAGAAAATTAATTGTGAATGGCACATAAATAAAATGTATTTCTGGCCAACCCTTTTAAGGACATGACAGTAGATGGGCTTACTAAACCACACACCGTACTAGTGGGAGTGAGGTAGATCACTCCCCGAATCATGAGAACCACTCAGGACTGCACAGCAATAGATACACCTATGTAGGGAGTAAAGGCTGCCTTCAACTAGTTCTGCTAGGATAAGCACACACTCCTACAGGGAGTAAGCACAGTGACTGAGGCTAGGGCACCTGTAGGCAAAGTAAAAAAGGCCAAGGGCCGATCCCACGTTGTTTTGTGCTTGATGTCTGTCCAGATGCAAAAATGCAGCAGCACTGGTTAGGGGGTCCTGTGTCCCCAGCAGCATCCATCCAAATGGAGGAGAGTAGTGCAGCAGGCAATAGGACACGTAGGCTTAACCCCCGGAGAGATTGGCCACTTGCGTGTCATGTAATGAGAGTGGCCAATCGAAGAAGGCTGAGTCCCCAAGGGCGATAGGGAAGAAGGGCCCACCCACCTGCATGCATTATGGAGCTGAAAATGGTGCAGCTGGCATAATGGCATCAGCCATGTTGAAATAAATGGTAGAGCCCCAAACTACATGCTGCTGAGGGGCAGGTCCAGGGAACCTATACTACATAGGAGCGGTGGCTCGGAGGGTGGGGGGAGTACAATGCACCATCCTCTGAGCGCCTTTTCTTCAACTCCCAGACGAGTGACCAGCAGAAGTACCCCCTCAGCGTTACCTACTTTGCAAAGGAGACACTGGTGGCAGAAGTGAAGAGGTGCTCCTTAGGCTGGTGGGACATTAGTGCATTTGCAATATGAGACCGTACCCGCCAAGGAAAGACACAAGTGTCAAACCTGTATCTTATCTTCATGCTTGTTAAAAAAAAAGCAAAAAGGTAAAAAAAATCTTTGGTAGAGACTCATTAGACGTGTCTGCCTTCTACGGAGACTAAGCTAAGACTGAATAGTTCAGTGTCTGTGGCAGAGCCGGCTCCAGGTTTATGTGGACTTGGGCGACACAGACTTAGTAAGCCCCTTTGCGGGGGAACTCACGGCGGCAGTAAACATCACGTAGTCGACTGTATCCACCTGTAATCTATCACATCTAAGTAACTATCAATTCCGGCTGCGGAAAGTGGACTGAATTGCTGCGTTTTTCAGGAGGAGTTGTCACCATCCCCCAACATTGTGAAAAATGCAGCAAAATATGCACCATCTTCTGAAGCAAAAAAAAACGCAGGAAATGGTGCGCTTTTTCCTCAGAGGTATATCTGCAGAAATGTTCTGCAGCAATTCCGTTACGTGTGGACAAGCCCGTATGCTGCGGTTTTTCCCCAACTAAATCCGTTGGCAAAATCTGCAGTATTTAAACAACGAATTAAATAAATACAACAGCTATAGCTTTCTGCACTCACACCCACTTTATATACATGTATATATTGTGACAACTTGGGGTAAGTTAGCCACAGGATCACCATCTCCAGGGTAAGATGGTAGGCGCACTTAAGAATTTTCACTCCTAAGGCCCCATGCACACGACCTTAAAAAAACTCAGTTTTTGCGGACCGCAAAAACGGAGCCATTCACTTTCGTTGAACGCTGACACCTTTCCGTAGCACTACGGAAGGGTGTCCGTGCCGTGGAAATGTTCCGGGAATTATGGAACATGTCCGTTCTTTTGCATTTTGCGGGCCGTGCTCCCATACTTTGTATGTGAGCACGGCCCAAAAATGCGGCTGTCAGTCGGCGGCCGGCCGTGCCCGCAATCGCAGGCCGTGATTGCGGGCACGGTCGTGTGCATGGGGCCTAAGACAGTGGATTCGCTATGAAACTGGCCGCAACCAGCTTTATTATCTTCATACATGAAAAGCAGTTGTACAAAACAGTTCAAAAATAAACCCTAGGACGTCCAGCCTCTAACTAAACATACAGCTTCCCTAGCTATCAGGGTGAAAGGCCTTCTGCTTAGCACCTCACAACAAACATGCCCTTACCAGAACCTTTGACTCCCACAGGCTGGCAATACCAGACTTCCTCAGACTGGGAGCATTGTGTGAACAGATCACAGCTTTCTTAAAGAGGCTCTGTCACCACATTATAAGTGCCCTATCTCCTATATAAGGAGATCTGCGCTATAATGTAGGTGACAGCAGTGCTTTTTATTTAGAAAAACTATGAATTTTTACCACTTTATGAGCGATTTTTAGCTTTATGCTAATGAGTTTCTTAATGCCCAAGTGGGCGTGTTTTTACTTTAGACCAAGTGGGCGTTGTACAGAGGAGTGTATGACGCTGACCAATCAGCGTCATACACTTTTCTCCGTTAATTTACACAGCACTAGCGATATAGCTATATCGCTATGTGCAGACACATAAACACACTAACATTACTGCAGTGTCCTGATAATGAATATACATTACCTCCAGCCAGGACGTGATGTGTATTCAGAATCCTGTCACTTCTGTAGCGTTTCTGTGAGATTTACAGTAAGGCAAGCGTAATATCGTGAGATTACGATGTAACCTGTCATTTCAAACGAGATTACGTTTGCCTTGCTGTAATCTCCCAGAAAAGATTCAGAAGTGTCAGGATTCTGAATACACATCACGTCCTGGCTGGAGGTAATGTATATTCATTATCAGGACACTGCAGTAATGTTAGTGTTTGTGTATGTGGCTGCACATAACGATATAGCTATATCGCTAGTGCAGTGTAAATGAATGGAGAGAAGTGTATGACGCTGATTGGTCAGCGTCATACACTCCTCTGTACAACGCCCACTTGGTCTAAAGTAAAAACACGCCCACTTGGGCATTAAGAAACTAATTAGAATAAAGCTAAAAATCGCTTATAAAGTGGTAAAAATAGACACTTTCTCTGCAATATCAAATTCATGTATTATTCATTGGCTTTTTAATTATTTTTACATTTATCCAGTGACATTGATTCTCCACTGATGTATTTTTTGACCATATATGTATTTACTGACACTATTTTCCTAATAATATATTAATTTAATGACATTCCTTTTATTGATAATGTATCCCTATTTTATATCCTTTTACTGACAATGCATTCACTTTATTGTTTCCCCTTGCATACGATATATTCATTTAACCATTCAGCTCTTTAAGACCTTGCTACCATCCCTGTGTTAATTATATCCATATACATTCGTAGCCCCTGTTTTTTTCTCCCTCGTTCTACATATTTGTTTCTCCCTTACATTCCCCCTTCTTTCCTTGGAACTTGCTCTTCTCGTTTCCTTGCTAGCATCTCTCACTAGCTTTTCTGTCCCCATAACTACCAGGGGCCTGTCCGACGTGTTCCGTTCTGATTGGCTGGTTTCCAGCCTATCAGGAAAGCGTCCGGACGCCTTGGTAACGGGAGGCTGGTCAAATGCGGACCACTGATTGGCCGCCTCTCCTTACACTGCCGCCAATTACTTAAGGAATGCCCATCCTTGGTCACGGACTACTCACAAGAGGGATACTTTCTTGCATTGGGGATATGGTTCCATTTGGTATTGCGTTCCCCTTTCCCTGTCCCTACTTCCCTTTCGCTATGCCCTTATAATATATCCTTTTTTACATTAGATCGTTGGACTTTTTTTCAGTTTCAACTGCACCGGATACAGCCATTTCCTCCTCTTGCCGCTGCACACATTTTTTACTGGTATTTTTTTTTTTTTTTCTTTATCAAGATTTTTATTTTGCAAAAAAAAAAGATTACAGCATATAAAATATTGTACAATATTGCCAAAAAAATTTGCACGCAATATAAAATACAGATTTTTACAGTATATGAACAGTATATAAAATGCATGAACACCAATGGGAGGTAACCTCCCAGCCATCTAAAGTGCGTATGAATCAAAATACAGTGGTACTAACTGTACCATGTTCACATCAAGATAGTGCAATAAACATGGGGACCAGGCCCCAGTGAAGTAAGAGTTGGTACGTATAAGTGGCACAAATATATTATAACACCAACACAAGACAACAAAGGGAAACACAGACAGACATAGCGCATGGAGTAAGAACACAGAAGTTGCTCAGAACCTTCCATCCAGCCAGAGAGGTAGATCAGTACCACCCCGGAATCCAGACCACACTGCCCAAGTTTGGATGAAGAGCACAGACTTGCCCCTGTCAGCGGACAGCAATTCCTCCATCCTCATAATCCCGTTCACCTCTGTTACCCATTCCGTCAAAGAAGGAACAGTATGAGACTTCCAGTGACGAGGTATCACCGTTCTCGCCGCAGTCAGGAAATGCCTAAAGACACCCCTTTTGAGGTGTGGGAGTGATCCAGGAACCATGGAGAGTAATCCTATAGAAGCCGAGGTCGGGACCTCAGTGTGAAAGAGCTTGTTGCCCAAGTCAAAAATCTTTCCCCAGAAGGGGCGTATCCTGGGACATTCCCACCAAATATGAAACATGGTTCCAGGAGCCTCCCCACACCTCCAACAATCAGCAGACACATCACGAAATATCCTATGCAACAAAGCAGGACAACGATACCACCGGGTGAGTATTTTGTAGTTTTTTTCTTGAGCAAAACAAGATGTTGGTAGTTTGTGAGCTAAAAAGAAAGACGTACCCCATTCCTCTTCAGAATGTTGAACCCCCATTTCTTCGTCCCATGCAGTAGTGAAGGACAGTTGAGAGAAAGAAAATTTGGGCAGGAGAATCCCATGTAAATAGGACAAGACATGAGAAGGGGCAGTTGATAAAGACAAATAATGTTCCAAAGGAGTCCTATCCTGTAACAACACCAGACGGTCTTCCATGGAAGAGAGATAGGAACGCAACTGTAAGTATGACCACCAGGTTGATCGTCTCCCCGGGCAGGCCTCAGAGACAACATTCATTGATAAGATGGCCCCGTCAGGAGTAAGGGTCTCAGCCAAATATCCACCCTCTCCTCTCTCCCAACAGAGGAATGTGTCAACACCCACCGCCGGAGGGAAGGAGGGGTTGTCAAAGAGAGGAGTCAGAGGACCCGGGCGATGAACAAGGCCCGCAGCACCAAAGATTCGCTCCCAGACTGCAAGAAACTGACGTGTGAGGAAAGGCAAAGATAGCATATGGCGCTGTAGGACAGTCAACCACGGCAGAGAGGACAATGCAAGAGGACACATGTCTCTTTCGATGCGCACCCATTGCTTACCTGTTTCCGAGCGGAACCAATCCACTACCCTCATAATCAATGCAGCTTGATGGTATCGTTTAAAGTCTGGAAGACCCGCGCCCCCATCTACTTTTGGACGACTAAGGACAGCAAAACGGATGCGAGGCTTAGAGGAGCCCCACACAAATTTAGTTATGGCCCTGTGTAAGGTCTTGAAAAAGCCCGATGGTACTACAATAGGGACGGTCTGGAAAAGGTATAAAAATTTGGGCAAAATATCCATTTTGACCGCGTTGATACGCCCATACCATGACATACGGTTCCCACCATACTCTGCCAATTCCTTCAAAGTACGCTGCAGAATAGGCGTGTAATTCAAGGCGAACAGGTCTGCCTGTTGCGTGGGAACATGCACCCCCAGGTATTTTAAGGACGTAGTTTGCCATTTGAATGGGAAAAAACGAGCGAGATGGGTAGCCAGAGGAGCATCAAGAGATATATTCAAGGCCTCAGATTTAGAGTAATTAACTTTAAAATTGCTTAGATGACCAAAACGCTCAAATTCCTCAGTCAAAGATGGCAAAGAAATCATGGGAGTTGTAATGTATACAAGGAGATCGTCTGCATAAAGCGCCAGTTTATGATGCTGTGATCCAACACGTACACCATTAACATTAGGGTTGCTCCGCAATGCCACGGCCAGGTGTTCCATGACCAGAACATATAATAGAGGCGAGAGTGGGCACCCCTGTCTCGTGCCATTAGCAATAGACAAGGAATCAGATAGAAGTCCATTAACACGAACCCGAGCCGTAGGTCTATGTTATAATGCCATTATCCTATCCACCATAGTAGTGCCAAGGCCAACCTGCGCCAGGACACTGCGGAGGAACACCCAGTGCACTCTGTCAAGGGCTTTTTCGGCATCTACCGAGAGTAAGCACATCGGTATCTTACGGGATTGGCAGTATGATGTTAAAAGGAGAGTTTTGTTAGTGTTATCCCGCGCTTCCCGACCACATACGAACCCCACCTGATCATCCAGTATCAGGCCAGGCAACAACGGTGACAAACGAGAGGCAAGCAACTTCGCGAAAAGTTTTACATCTACATTAATTAGTGAAATGGGTCTGAAGTTAGCGCAAGATGTTGGATCCTTGCCTGGCTTTGGTAAAAGGGTGATGTGAGCCTCGAGGGACTGGGGCGCAAAGGGACACAAGGAAGACACAGAATTAAAGACTTTCGTCAAAAAGGGAGCCAGTTGAGCCTTAAATGTCTTATAAAATTTGTTGTTAAACCCATCGGGCCCTGGACTCTTGCCCAAGGGTGAGTCTCCAATAGCACGCTCCACTTCTGATTCCACAAAATCTTCCTCGAGCCCCGAAGCCTCCCCATCCTCCAAAGACGGCAACGCAGTATTGTGCACATAATGATCGATTTTATCCCGCAACGCCTCAGCCTGCATATCGTGAAATTGACTTTTAATATTATATAAGGCCGAGTAATAATGTCTAAAGCAATCAGTAATACCCGCCGGGTCATGAACCTCGTTTCCCGAGGGAGATAGAATTTTAGGGATGTAGGACGCTTGTGTACGGGGATGCAATATCCGCGCCAAAGACCTACCACACTTGTCTGCAAATTCATAGGAGTGTTTCCTCATCCGATCCATAAACCGGGCGTGGGACTGATCTATGAGGGAGCGTAGGGATTCTCTCGCTGTAGTAAGATCCGCAAAAACCTGTGAAGATGGAATTCGTTTATGACATGATTCCAAATCCTGAATCTGAGTCAGGAGACGCGCAATAGTTACCCCTTTCTCTCGCTTCAAACGTGCCCCGTGTTGTATTAGGACTCCTCTAATGACACATTTCAGTGCCTCCCACTGGAGTGGCAAGGGGGTAGGGTCATGTTCATGGACCTCGAGAAACCCGGAAAGCGAGTCCTTAAGAGCCGACACACACACTGTATCCCGTAATAGATTGTCATTAAGTTTCCAAGACTGAAAATTCGGGACCGAGTCAGGAAACGTAAGAGTCAGAAACACCGGGGCATGATCTGACCAGATCATGGGACCCACATTAGTAGTAGGATGCCAGGTAAGCAAATGGTGACTAATCAAAAAAGCGTCTATCCGACTGTACATATTATGCAATGGGGAGAAGTAAGTATACTCTCTTACCTGAGGGTGCAGAATCCTCCACACGTCAATCAATTGCATGGAATGCATCATAGTCTTTAGTGCCCCCAAGTGAGATTTAGGAACAGTAGACCTGCCCGAGGAGGTATCAAGCCTGGAATCAAAAGTCAGATTAAGATCTCCTCCCACAATTAAAACACCCTCGGTAAACTCTTCCAATTTCTTCAAAAACAAGCGACCCACTCTAGCCTGGTCCTGATTGGGGAGGTACAAGTTAGCCAGAGTAAAAATCTTATTGCGTATGGACAATTTGAGAAAAACATACCGACCTCCTGGGTCAACCAAAACATCAATGAGTTTATGAGAGAGTGACTTGTGGAGACATATACTAGCCCCTTTGGACTTGGATTCCGGGTTGGCACTGTGAAACCAAGTCGGAAAATATCGATTTGTAAATTGTGGCGTATGGCCCACCTGGAAGTGAGTCTCTTGTAGGAACAAGATATGTACTCGCTCTTTGTGCATGTTATATAAAATTTGCGAGCGTTTTTCCGGGACATTAAGCCCCCTAGCATTTAAGGTACAGACTTTCAATTGTGCCATCACTTCCTCCAACCAGAGGAACACACAAATAGAATGCGCTAAAGCAGTGGTGAATAGAACAAGACAAACAAGGAGGGGAGACACGACAACAAAGACAGACGAACGGGCGAAATAATCACCCACTCTTTGAGCTACTCAAGGAGAAACAATCTAATAGACACCGGAGTCAACCAGTGAGTCCCTAAGAGGAGAAGTGTCAGGACAAGGACTAGCCAGTGCCCCGCACCCCCCAACCCGGCAAATTACAATAAAGCAAATAACGATAGAACATAAAAGAAAGGAAAACCAAGGCACTTAGCATGATACCCAATAGTAGTGAGACAAAGGTATGCAGCATTAGTATAGACCTAAAGATACCTCAGTGGAGAACACTCCTGGATACATTCAATGTCATCATAAGTGCACATACAGGTTAGCAATACATGGAATTTATAGAAATATTAAGCATTCGCTTTTGTAGCGCATTAACAGCAATCGACCTACATCAATTAGCTATCAGATCTCCAGCAGCAATCATTTATAACGAGAGGTAAACACAGACAGCAATGGCTATAAGAAACACAGAATGCAATTGCTTCCGATGAGGAACACAATAGCTGTTGTATTGAACTCTGACAACAGACCGCAAGGAGACATAAGAAGGATATCAGATCGGCTCAGCGGGGTGACCCTCATGACGCCGCATAGGAGAAGCAGGAGAACGACCCCGCCTGCGCGACCGTGGACGCGGAACGGGAACATAAGGCCAATCAGGTATGGAGACTCGAGGTAAACGGAGAGCAGCGCAGAAGTCCGGAACATCCCCTGGGTCCCGAACACTCAGTAATGTCCCATCCCTGCGAACCTGCAGATGGAAGGGGTGACCCCAAGAATAAGAGATCTCATGCTCCCTCAACACATCCAGCAAAGGACGTAGCACTCTGCGCTTATCCAGAGTCATCCTGGACAAATCAGATAGCAGCTGAATCTTGACCCCCTGTAATAAAACCTCGCCTTTATCTCGGGCCTTCCTCATTATCTGCTCCTTGAGAGAAAAGAAATGGACACGGCATAGCACATCTCTAGGCCTATCAGGATCCGGGTTCCGAGGGCCCAGGGTCCTGTGGGCTCTATCCAGCTCCATAGGGTCATCAGCAGGGTGCCCCAGTAAGGTGTTAAATAGAGACTGTAAAGCAGGGATGAGTTGACCCGGAGAGATATCCTCAGGAATGCCCCGAAGCCGAATATTATTGCGGCGGTTCCGATTCTCATGATCCTCAGCAAGGTTAAATAACGCATGAATCTGATGAGAGTGTTGATCCAATCGGGCGTCATGAGAAACTTGCTGTTGTGAAATAACTGAAACATCGCTTTCCATACGCTGCACTTGATCGGACAATTGGGATAGATTGGTGGGTAATGCTGATAACTGTCGTCTCAAGCTCTGTAAATCATCCCCTAGGACAGTAGAAACTCCCAGTGGACATGAGGGATGAATAGCCATATCCGTAGGAGAGGTAGAAGGCAGCAATGCAGGCCCCAGCACATGAGGGAAGGATGATGGAGAGACCCGGCCGCCATGACAGGCACCACGTGGCGAGCAGTCCCGCGCAGGCAGCGCCATCACAGCCCCAGGAGAGCTCGGTGTTACCCCATCCAGCCGGGAGGGAATCCGCCCAGACGAACCGGATAGTGAGGAGAAGGTACTAACGGTACCTGATGCAGCAGCGCCAGCCGCAGCGGCGGTTAACTGTGCAGGGCGTCTGCCCTGCATTCCCCGTTGCCGATCAGCGGCCCATCGTCGCTGATTTTGGCAGTTAACCCCTTAATTGCGGCGTTCAATTTTGAACGCCACAATTAAGGTGTTTAGCGCCTATCGGGGCCCCCACGTGAAATCACGGGGGCTGGCGATGATACCCATGGCAACCGGACGCCAGACAATGGCTTCTGGACTGCCATGTACAGAAGCCTATGAGGACCAGCCGGAGGGTGGTCGTCGTAGGCTTCCTGTCAGTGTGACTGTTACGTCACAATGACAGTTGGAATGCATTACACTACGTGTGTAGTGTAATGTATTCCAGCAGCGATCAGAGCTGCAAGTCTAAGTGTCCCCTAGTGGGACAAGTGAAAAAAGTAAAAAAAAGAATAAAAATGTTTTAAAAAAAAAAGTGTAAAAATAAAAGTTATAAGTGACATAAACAAGAACTGCTTTTTAAATGAAAACGTAAAAAAAAAGTACACATATTTGGTATCACCGCGTTCGTAATGACCCCAGCTATAAAACTATAATATTATTTTTCCCGCACTGTGAACACCGCAAAAAAAATAAACGAAAAGCAATACCAGAATCACTATTTTATGGTCACTACCCCTCCCAAAATATACAATAAAAAGTGATCAAAAAGTCGCATGTACGCCAAAATAGTACCGATACAAACTACAACCCATCCCGCAAAAAACAAGCCCTTACACAGCGTTTTTGACTGAAAAATAAAAAAGTTATGGCTCTCAGAATATGGTGACACAAAAAATAATTTATTTTCTAAATAAGTTATTTTATTGCGCAAACGCTGCAAAACATAAAAAAACCTATATACATATGGTATCGCCGTAATCGTACCGACCAGCAGAATAAAATATAATGGTCATTTATAGCCCAGGGTAAACGCCGTAAAAAATAAATAAAAATCATTGTCAGAATTGATGGTTTTTGGTCACCCGGCTTGCCGAAAAATTGAAATAAAAAGTCGCATGTACCCCAAAATGGTACCAATAAAAATTACAAATTGTCCCGCAACAAATAAGCCCTCACACGGCTCCGTTGGTGAAAAAATAAAAAAAGTTCCGGCTCCCAGATTATGGCGATGCAAAATGTGCAGAGCGTTCCAAAAGCGGATAGGATCGGGTGCCATTTATAAGTGCGACACTGGCCACATAACTGCGGATTATTATTTTTTTCCCCCATTATTATGCCCCTGATGTACTCTGCCCAGCCTACATGTACCCACACATTATAAACTGAAATGCCAGCACAACGCCAGAGCTACTACCAAGCAAGATATGCGCTCCAAAAGCCAAATGGCGTCCCTCCCTTCTGAGCCCTACAGTGTGCCCAAACAGCCATTTACGTCCACCGATATGGCATCGCCATACCCGGGAGAACCTGGATAAAATTTTATGAGGTATTTGTGGCACAAACTGGGCACAACATATAGTGCATTAAAATGGCACATCAGTGGAAAATGTTAATTTTCACTCTGCACCATCCCTTGGCGCACCATGACTTAATAGCATGTCGTGGTGTGTGTGTGTGTGGGGGGGGGGGGTATATATGGAGCGTCTTACTTGCCGAGCCCGCGCCATACACTGCGGGTGTCAGCTGTGTATTACAGCTGACACCCGGGACTAACGTACAGAAACAGCGATCACGCTGTTACAGGAGCCTGTAAAAATGACAATATACTGCAATACATTAGTATTGCAGTGTATTCTACCAGTGATCTAATGATTGCTGGTTCAAGTCTCCTAGGGGGACTAATAAAATATGTAAAAACAAAAGTAAATAGTTATTATTAGTGGAAAAAATTAAATAAATATTTAAAGTCCAAAAAGAAACCCTTTTCACATTTTTTCTCTAAAGTTATGTAAAAAAAAAAAAATATATACAAAATTGGTATCGCTGCGTCCGTAAAAGTCTAAGCTATTACAATATACCATTACTGAACTCGCACGGTGAACGCTGTGAAAAATAAAGAATTTTAAATGGCAACATCACAGTTTTTTGGTCACCTTGGCTCTACCAAAAAATTTAATAAAAAGTGCTCAAAAAGTATTATGTACCAAAAAATGGTACCAATAAAAACTACAGCTCGTCCCGCAAAAAAATAAGCCCTCACACCACTCTATTGACGGAAAATTAAAAAAGTTGTGGCTCACGGAAAGCGGGGAGGAATAACGAAAAAGCAAAAGCAAAACATGGATTAGTTCGGAAAGGATTAATTACTTTCTAATGAAAAAACATTTATGACCACATGTGAGATATAGCCGTACTCGGGAGAAATTGCTTTATAAATGTTGGGGTGCATTTTCTCCTTTATCCTTTGTGAAATTGAAAAAATTCAACATTTTAGTGGAAATAATGTTGATATTAATTTTCACGGCCTAATTCTAATAAATTCTGCAAAAGACGTGTGGGGCCTAAATGCCCACTATACCCCAGGATAGATTCCTTAAGTGGTGTAGTTTCCCAAATGGGGTTACTTTTGGGGGGCTTCCACTGTTTCGGTCTCTCAGTGGCTTTGCAAATTCGACATGACACCCAAAAACTATTCCAGCTAAATTTGAGCTCCAAAAGCCAAATAGCGCTCCTTTCCTTCTAAGCCCCGGTGTGGGTCCAAACAGCAGTTTATTACCAATCAGGAGAAATTGTTTTACAAATGTTGGGGTGCTTTTTCTCCTTTATTCCTTGTAAAAATTAAAAATGTCTAAGTTCTCACCAAAAAAAAGTAGATTTTTACCTTTACAGACTAATTCCAATGAATTCAGCAAAACAACTGTGGAGTCAAAATGCTAACTTTACCCCTAGAAAAATTCCTTGAGGGGTGTAGTTTCCAAAATGGGGTCACTTTTGGGGGTTTCCACTGTTTTCATCCCTCCAGTGCATTGCAAACGCGACACGGCACTGAAAACTATTCCAGTAAAATCAGAAATCCAAATGGTGCTCCTTCTCTTCTGAGGCCTGCTGTGCGTCCAAACAGCAGTATATTACCACATATGGGGTATTGCTATAATCGGAAGAAATTGCTTTACATATGTTGGGGTGTTTTTTCTACTTTATTCCTTGTAAAAAATGTTAATTTCTAAGTTTTTTCACAAAAAAAGTCGATTTTCATCTTCACATACTAATTCAAATAAATTGAGCAAAAAAACTGTTAGTTCAAAATGCTAACTATACCCATAGATAAATTCCTTGAGGGGTATAGTTTCCAAAATGGGGTCACTTTTGGGGAGTCTTTACTGTTTTGGTACCACAAGATGTATTCAAACCTGACATGGTGCCTAAAATATATTCTAAAAAAAGGAGGCCCCAAAATCCACTAGGTGCTCCTTTGCTTCTGAGGCCGGTGTTTCAGTCCATTAGCGCACTAGGGCCACATGTGGGATATTTCTAAAAACTGCAGAATCTGGGCAATAAATATTGAGTTGCATTTCTTGGGTAAAACCTTCTGTGGTACAGAAAAAATGTATTACAAATGAATTTTGTAAATTTCACCTCTACTTTGCTTTAATTCTTGTGAAACGCCTAAAGGGTTAAAACACTTTCTGAATGCTGTTTTGAATACTTTGAGGGCTGCAGTTTTCAAAATGGGGTGATTTATGGGGACTTTCTAATATATAGGGCCCTCAAAACCACTTCAGAACTGAACTGGTCCCTGAAAAAATAGGCTTTTGAAAATTTTCTTGAAAATATGAGAAATTGCTGCTAAAGTTCTAAGCCTTGTAACGTCCTGGAAAAATAAAAGAATGTTCAAAAAACGATGCAAACATAAAATAGACATATTTGAAATATAAACTAGTAAGTATTTTGTGTGGTATTACTATCTGTTTTACAAGTAGATACATTTAAATTTAGAAAAATGCAAATTTTTGCTAATTTTCTATAAATCTTGGTGTTTTTTACAAATAAATATTGAATTTATCGATCAAATTTTTTCCCTAACATGAAGCACAATATGTCACGAGAAAACAATCTCAGAATCACTTGGATAGGTAAAGGAATTCTAGAGTTATTACCACATAAAGTGAAACATGTCAGATTTGAAAAATCGGCTTCGTCCTGAAGGCCAAAACAGGCTCAGTTCTGAAGGGGTTAACCCCTTAAGGACGCAGCCTTGTTTTGGCCTTAAGGCTCAGAGCCCATTTTTGAAATCTGACATATTTCACTTTATGTGGTAATAACGTCGGAATGCTTAAACCTATCCAAGCGATTCTGAGACTGTTTTCTCGTGACACATTGGGCTTTATGTTAGTGGTAAAATTTGGACGATATATTCAGTATTTATTTGTGAAAAATTGCAAAATGTAGAGAAAATGTATAAAAAATAGCATTTTCCAGAATTTAAATGCATCTGCGTGTAAAACAGACGGTTATACCACCCAAAATAGTCACTAGCTCACATTTCACATATGTCTACTTTAGATTGGCATCGTTTCTTGAACATTCTTTTATTTTTCTTGGACGTTACAAGGCTTAGAACATAAACAGCAATTTCTCATATTTTGAAGAAAATTTCAAAAGCCTTTTTTTTAAGGAACCTGTTCAGTTCCGATGTGGCTTTGAGGGGCCTATGTATTAGAAACCCCCATAAAACACCCCATTTTCAAAACTAGACCCCTGAAAGTATTCAAAACAGCATTTAGAAAGTTTATTTAACCCTTCAGGCATTTCACAGAAATTAAAGAAAAGTAGAGGTGAAATTTGCAAATTTAACTTTTCTTGCTGAATTTCAATTGTATTCAAATTTTTTTCTGTAACACAGAAGGTTTTACCAGAGAAACACTGCTAAATATGTATTGTCCAGATTCTGCAGTTTTTAGAAATGTCCCAAATGTGTCTCTAGTGCGCTCGTGAACTAAAACACAAGCCCTAGAAGCAAAGAAGCACCTAGTGAATTTGAGGCCTCTTTTTTATTAGAATATATTTTAGGCAGCATGCCAGGTTTGAAGAGGTGTTGAGGTGCCAAAACAGTAGGAATTCCCCAAAAGTGACCCCATTTCGGAAACAACACCCCTCAAGGAATTCATTTATGGTTGTTGTTACCATTTTGACCCCACGGTTTTTACACAGCACGTATTTGAATTGGGCTGTGAAATTAAAAAAATGAAATTTTTTCCAATAACATGTCATTTTTGATCAAAATTTCTTATTTTTACAGGGAACAAAATACCCCATTTTGTTGCCCAATTTGTCCTGAGTGCAGCAATACCCCATTTGTGGTGATAAACTGCCGTTTGGGCCCATGGGTGGCCTCAGAAGGGAAGGAGTGCTGTGTGTTCTTTGGAGTGCAGATTTTGCTGGATTGGTTTTTGGGTGCCATGTCGCATTTGCAGAGCCCCAGAGGTATCAAAGCAATGGAAACCCACCAGAAGTGACCCCATTTTGGAAACTACACCCCTCAAGGAATTAATTGATGGGTAATGTGACCATTTAGACACCATAGTTTCTTCACAGAACTTATTTGAATTGGGCTAGGAATTTTAAAAAAATATATATTTTCCAATAATATGTCGTTTTAGCTAAAAATTTCTTATTTTCACAAGAAATAAAACACTCCATTTCACCTCTACTTTGCTCTAAATTCGCTTCTCCTAATGAGCATTGCCTACTCCGAGATGACCCCAGTTTTGACCGTTTGTATAAACAGAGACCCCTATTAGACCGTTTCAGTGCCCGGTTTTCCCAAGCATACACCACCGAGACGTGTATTTCTTATTGATGAGTCCTTGGTACATTTTAAAGGGAGGCTTCAATTCAGCGAGTACCTGCCGAGTAAGAGGGCAAGGTATGGCGTGAAGATGTATAAGCTGTGCGAGAGTGCATCAGGGTATACCTACAAATTTAGGATATATGAAGGGAAGGACACCAGTATTCAGCCCCCAGAATGCCCCTCCTTACTGGGAGTTAATGCAAAAATTGTGTGGGGTTTGGTGCACCCACTGCTGAAAAAGGGTTACCACCTCTACCTGGATAATTTTTATACCAGCGTCCCACTCTTCAACTGCCTCTACCTGGATAATTTTTATACCAGCGTCCCACTCTTCAACTGCCTCGCTTCCAGAAGTCCTGCGGCATGCGGCACCGCTAGAAGAAATCTGAGAGGCCTCCCTAAGACTCTGCTTGGGGGTGGGAGCAGGGCACAATCTAGCAGCAACATATTGTGTGTCAAGTACAAGGACAAGAAACATGTCACACCAGTACCCATGTACCTTTATGAGGTACCAGTACAGAGACCCCCAAACCAGACTGCATCCTGGACAACAATAGGTACATGGGAGGGGTGGACTTGTCAGATCAGGCCCTGAAGCCCTACAGCGCCATGCGGTGGGGTATAAGAAGCTGGCCGTGCACATCATACCGATGGCAATGTACAATGTGTACATGCTACGTCGATGTACAGGCCAGAGGGGAACTTTCCTGAAATTTCAAGAGGTGGTTATCAAGCCCTGTTGAACTTTGTTGCCCCTAGCAACGGCATCATGGTGCCACAGACGACTTGACTTTTTAACACTTGGCCACTCAGCAGCAGGACATCCGACCATGCAGCAATTCGCTCTAAGACATCTGCAGCCTGGCTCCGATTGGTTGCCCTTAGCAACAGCACTCACAGCTTGTATCTTTGGCATCCAAGCTCTTTGCTTTTAAACCTTTTCCAAAACCTTAGGAGCCACCGACATCATGGCATCGTGTGATGCGGTGCATCCACCTTGTGCAAAGGTCCGTTTATCCAGCGACATATGTAGTTGTGCCCACACAGACTCTCGCTCTGCTTCAAACTGGACACTTTGGGTATGACCATTTAGTTTAGCAAGGTCTTCCTGCCGCAGTATCTGCCACATTTGAACCATAAGAACCATTGCAACGTCTCCGAACTTTCACAACTCAGCACAAACAGCCTCTCTCCTCAGAGACCGTCACTTTAAAAAAATACAGTTTCTGGCCTTTTAAATTCCAGGTGCCCTTTTAGTGCCCAAAGCAATTCTCCACCATATGTGACAACTTGGGGTAAGTTAGCTCACAGGACCACCATCTCCAGGGTAAGATGGTTGGCATACTTAAAGTCTCCAGATTATAAGTGCCCTATCTCCTACATAATCTGATCGGCGCTGTAATGTAGATAACAGTGGCTTTTATTTTGAAAAACGATCATTTTTGTGCAATTTTAAATTTATGCTAATTCGTTTCTTAACCCCTTCCCGCTCCTGGACGTACTATTAGGTCATGGCAGCTGTATCGTTCGCGCTCCATGACCTAATAGTACGTCTCGGGAGCAACGGCCGTTTCGGCCGTCCTTCCGACACATACAGGAGCTCCTGCCCTCAAGTCCCCTAGTGGGACAAAGTAATAAAGATAAAAAAAAGTTAAAAAAAGATGTGTAAAAATAAGAAAATAAAAGTCGTAAAAGTATTAAAAGTAAAGATCCCCCTTTTTACCTTATCAGTCATTTATTATTAATAAAAATATATAAACAAACAAATAAACTATACATAATTGGTATCGCCGCGTCCGTAACGGCCTGAACTACAAAATTATTTCGTTATTTATCGCGCACGGTGAACGCCGTAAAAGAAAATAATAATAAACCGTACCACAATCACAATTGTTTGGTCACTTCACCTCCCAAAAAATGGAATAAAAAGAGATCAAAAAGTCGCATGTAACAAAAAATGGTCCTGATCGAAACTACAGTTCGTTACGCAAAAAATAAGTCCTCGCACGGCTTTATTGATTGAAAAATAAAAACGTTATGGCTCTTAGAATAAGGTAACACAAAAAGTGAATGATTGTTTACAAAACGTATTTTATTGTGCAAACGCCATAAGACATAAAAAAAAACTATAAACATCTGGTATCGACGCAATCGTATCGCCAAGCAGAATAAAGTGAATATGTCATTTATAGCGCACGGTGAACGCTGTAAAAAAAAAAGAATAAAAAAACAATAGTAGAATTGCTGTTTTTTAGTCACCGCGCCACTTAAAAATAGAATAAAAACTGATCAAAAAGCCGCATGCACCCCAAGAAAACTACAATGGATTCCTCAAGGGGTCTAGTTTCCAAATTCGGGTCACTTTTGGGGGGTTCCCAATGTTTTGGCACCACAAGACTTCTTCAAACCGGGCATGGTGCCTAATAAAAAAAAGGCCTCAAAATCCACTAGGTGCTCCTTTGCTTCGGAGGGCGGTGCTTCAGTCCATTACCACACTAGGGCCGCATGTGGGATATTTCTCAAAACTGCAGAATCTGGGCAATACGTATTAAGTTGCGTTTCTCTGATAAATCCTTTTGTGTTATAAAAAAAATGGTAAAAAGAGGATTTTCTGACCAAAAAAAAATATGTAAATTTCACCTCTACTTTTCTCTAAATTTCTGTGAAACACCTAAAGGGTTCATAAACTTTCTAAATGCTGTTGTGAATACTTTGAGGGGTCTAGTTTCTAAAATGGGGTATTTGATAGGGGTTTCTAATATATGGGCCCCTCAAAGCAACTTCAGAACTGAACTGGAACCTAAAAAAATAAATAAATGAGGCAATACTTTGCTTCTTACATTATACTGATAATGAGCCGTGCCCACCCCGAGATGACCCCAGTTTTGACCGTTTGTATAAACGGAGACCCCTATTAGACCGTTTCAGTGCCCGGTTTTCCCAAGCATACACCCCCGAGAAGTGTATTTCTGTTGATGAGTCCCTGGTACATTTTAAAGGGACGGTTCAATTCCGCGAGTACCTGCCGGGTAAGAGGGCAAGGTATGGCGTGAAGATGTATAAGCTGCGAGAGTGCATCAGGGTATACCTACAGGTTTAGGATATATGAAGGAAAGGCCACCCCCAAACCAGACTGCATCCTGGACTACAATAGGTACATGGGAGGGCTGGACTTGTAAGATCAAGTCCTGAAGCCCTACAGCGTCATGCGGTGTGGTATAAGAAGCTGGCCGGGCACATCATACAGATGGCTTTGTACAATGCGTACGTGCTACGTCGATGTGCAGGCCAGAAGGGAACTTTCCTGGAATTTCAAGAGGTGATTATCAAGAACCTAATCTTTAGGGACCAAGAAGGGGGGGCACCCAGTACTTCTGGAAGCGGGGCCACACGCATCGTACCAGGGCGGCAACACTTTCCAGGAGAAGTTCCCCAAACTGGCAAGAAGGGAAAAAGTCAAAAGAGGTGCAAAGTCATCTATAAGAGGGCGATAAGGGATGACACAATATATCAATGTGACACGTGTCCCGAATAACCAGAGCTCTGTATGAAAGAGTGTTTTAAAATTTATCATACATCCCTTGGTTTATAATTTACCCCAATTTTACTTACCCTGATGCCCTCCGCACAGCTTATCCCCCCTCGTCTTTCCCCTCTGAGCCCTGTTGTGTGCTCAGGCAGCTGATAACAGCCACATGTAGGGTATTGCCATACCCGGGAGAACCCACATTACAGTTTATGGGGTGTAGGTCTCCGGTCAAAATGCTCACTACACCGCTAGATGAATGCCTTAAGGGTGTAGTTTTTAAAACGGGGTCACTTCTTGCGGGTTTCAACTGTACTGGTACCTCAGGTGCTTCTGCATACATGACTTCGCACTAGAAAATCCCCAGTAGGCCAAATGGTGGTCCTTTCCTTCTGAGCCCTCCCATGGGCCCAAACGGCAGTTTATCACCACAAATGGGGTATTGCGGCACTCAGAACAAATTGCGTAACAGAATGGGGTATTTTGTTTCTTGTGAAAATAAGAAATTTTCAGCCAAAACTACATATTATTTGAAAAAAATAATTTTGTTTTCATTCCCAGCCCAATTCAAATAAGTTCTGTGAAAAAACTCTGGGGTCAAAATGGTCACAACACCCATAGATGAATTCCTTGAGGGGTGTAGTTTCCAAAATGGGGTCATTTGTGGTTGGTTTCTATTGCTTTGATACCTCTGGGGCTCTGCAAATGGGACATGGCACCCGAAAACCAATCCAGCAAAATCTGGACTCCAAAGAACACACAGCGCTCCTTTCCTTCTGAGCCCTCCCATGGGCCCAAACGGCAGTTTATCACCACAAATGGGGTATTGCCGCACTCAGGACAAATTGGGCAACAAAATAGAGTATTTTATTTCTTGTGAAAATAAGAATTTTTGAGCTAAAATGACATATCATTGGAAAAAATATATATTTTTTTAATTCCCTGCCCAATTTAAATAAGTTCTGTGAAGAAACTATGGGGTCTAAATGGTCACATTACCCATAAATGAATTCCTTGAGGGGTGTAGTTTCCAAAATGGGGTCACTTCTGGTGGGTTTCCATTGCTTTGATACCTCTGGGGCTCTGCAAATGCGACATGGCACCCGAAAACCAAACCAGCAAAATCTGTACTCCAAAGAACACACAGCGCTCCTTCCCTTCTGAGGCCTCCCATGGGCCCAAACGGCAGTTTATTGCCACAAATGGGGTATTGCTGCACTCAAGAGAAATTGGGCAACAAAATTGAGTATTTTGTTCCCTGTGAAAAAAAGAAATTTTGATAAAAAATTACATCTTATTGGCAAAAATGTCATTTTTTTAATGTCACAGCCCAAATGAAATAGGTGCTGTGAAAAAACTGTGTGGTCAAAATGCTAACAATAACCATAAATGAATTCCTTGAGGGGTGTAGTTTCCAAAATGGGGTCACTTTTGGTGGGTTTCCATTGCTTTGATACCTCTGAGGCTCTGTAAATGCGACATGGCACCCGAAAACCAATCCAACAAAATCTGGACTCCAACAAACATATAGCGCTCCTTTCCTTCTGAGCCCTCCCATGGGCCCAAACGGCAGTTTATCACCACAAATGGGGTATTGCCACACTAAGGACAAATTGGGCAACAAAATGGGGTATTTTGTTCCCTGTGAAAATAAGAAATTTTGATCACAAATGACATTTTATTGGAAAAAATGACATTTTTTTCATTTCACAGCCCAATTCAAATACATGGTGTGAAAAAAATGTGCGGTCAAAATGGTAACAACAACCATAAATGAATTCCTTGAGGGGTGTAGTTTCCAAAATGGGGTCACTATTGGAGGATTCCTACTGTTTTGGCACCTCAACACCTCTTCAAACCTGGCATGCTGCCTAAAATATATTCTAATAAAAAAAAAGAGGACTCAAAATGCACTAGGTGCTTCTTTGGCTTGTGTTTTAGTCTACGAGCGCAGTAGGGCCACATGTGGGACATTTCTAAAAACTGCAGAATCTGGACAATACATATTTAGTAGTGTTTCTCTGGTAAAACGTTCTGTGTTACAGAAAAAAAAAATGAATAAAATTGAAATTCAGCAAGAAAAATGAAATTTGCAAATTTCACCTCCACTTTGCTTTAATTCCTGTGAAATGCCTGAAGTGTTAAAAAACTTTCTAAATGCTGTTTTGAATACTTTGAGGGGTCTAGTTTATAAAATGGGGTGTTTTATCAGGGTTTCTAATATATAGGCCCAACAAAGCCACTTCAGAACTCAAGAGGTACCTTAAAAAAAAGGCTTTTGAAATTTTCTTAAAAATATGAGAAATTGCTGTTTATGTTCTAAGCCTTGTAACGTCCAAGAAAAATAAAAGAATGTTCAAAAAACGATGCCAATCTAAAGTAGACATATGGGAAATGTTAACTAGTAACTATTTTGGGTGGTATAACCGTCTGTTTTACAAGCAGATGCATTTAAATTCTGAAAAATGCAATTTTTTCTAAATTTTCTCTAAATTTTGCCATTTTTCACCAATAAACACTGAATATATCGACCAAATTTTACCACGATCATGAAGCCCAATGTGTCACGAGAAAACAGTCTCAGAATCACTTGGGTAGGTTTAAGCATTCCGACGTTATTACCACATAAAGTGAAATATGTCAGATTTGAAAAATGGGCTCTGAGCCTTAAGGCCAAAACTAGGCTGCGTCCTTAAGGGGTTAATGCCCAACTAGGCGTTTTTTAACTTTTGACCAAGTTGGCGTTGTAAAGAGAAGTGTATGATGCTGACCAATCAGCGTCATACACTTCTCTACATTCATGTCCATTTGTACTCAGCACAGTGTGATCTCGTGAGATCACGCTGTGCTGTCACATACACCCACATTAACTTTACTGAAGTGTCGGGAGTGTGAATAGACATTGCGTCCTGGCTAGAGGCAATGTCTATTCACACTCCCGACACTTCAGTAAAGTTAATGTGGGTGTATGTGACAGCACAGCGTGATCTCGCGAGATCACGCTGTGCTGACTACAAATGGACATGAATGGAGAGAAGTGTATGTCGCCCAGTTGGGAATTAAGAAAGTAATTCGCATAAATCTAAAATTGCTCAAAATAAAAACCACTGTTGTTATCTACATTACAGCGCCGATCAGATTATGTACTACTTATAATGTGGTGACAGAGCCTCTTTAAGAATTTTCACTCCAAGACAGTGGATTCGGTATGAAACTGGCCGCAACCAGCTTTTTTGTCTTCATACATGAAAAGCAGTTGTACAAAACAGTTCAAAAATAACGCCTAGGCCATCCAGTCTCTAACAAAACATACAGCTTCCCTAGCTATCAGGGTGAAAGGCCTTCTGCTTAGCACCTCACAACAAACATGTTCTTACCAGAACCTCTGACTCCCACAGGCTGGCAATACCAGACTTCCTCAGACTGGGAGCATTGTGTGAACAGATCACACCTTTCTTAACCCCTTCAGGACACAGCCTGTTTTGGCCTTCAGGACACAGCCAATTTTTTCAAATCTGACATGTTTCACTTTATGTGGTAATAACTTCGGAATGCTTTTACCTATCCAAGCGATTCTGAGATTGTTTTCTCGTGACACATTGGACTTTATGTTACTGGCAAAATTTGCTCGATACATTAAGTATTTAATTGTGAAAAACACCAAAATTTTTAAAAAAATTTCAAAAATTTGCATTTTTCTAAATTTAAATGTATCTGCTTATAAGACAGATGGTAATACCACACAAAATTGTTGCTAATTAACATCACCCATATGTCTACTTTAGATTGGCATTGTTTTTTGAACATCCTTTTATTTTTCTATGACATCACAAGGCTTAAAACTTTAGCAGCAATTTCTCACATTTTCAAGAAAATTTCAAAAGGCTATTTTTACAGGGACCAGTTCAGTTGTGAAGTGGAACTTAGGGCCTTATATATTAGAAACCCTCGATAAGTCACCCCATTTTAAAAACTTCACCCCTCAAAGTATTCAAAACAGCATTTAGAAAGTTTCTTAACCCTTTAGATGTTTCACAGGAATTAAGGCAAATGTTTTTCAGAAATTAATTTTTCATCTATTTTTTTTGTAATACAGAAAGTTTTACCAGAGAAACGCAACTCAATATCTATTGCCCAGATTCTGCAGTTTTTAGAAATACCCCACATGCGGCCCTAGTGCACTTATTGACTGCAGCACAGGCCTCAGAAACAAAGGAACACCTAGAGGATTTTGGGGCCTCCTTTTAAATTAGAAAATATTTTAGGCACCATGTCGGGTCTGAAAGTCTCTTGCGGCGCCAAAACAGTGGAAATCCCCCAAAAGTGAGCCCATTTCGGAAACTATACGTTGAGGAAATTATCTAGGGGTATAGTGAGCATTTTGACCCGCAGGTTTTTTGGAGAAATTATTGGAAGTAGGCCGTGAAAATGAAAATCTATAGTCTTTCAAAGAAAATGTAGGTTTAGCTAATTTTTTCTAATTTCCACAAGGATTAAAAGGAGAAAATGCACCACTACATTTGTAAAGCAATTTCTCCCGAGTAAAACAATACCCCACATGTTGTAATAAACGGCTGTTTGGACACACGGCAGGGCTTAGAAGGGAAAGAGCGCCATTTGGCTTTCGCAGCTCAAATTTAGCAGGAATGGTTTGCGGAGACCACGTCGCATTTGCAAAGCCCCTAAGGGACCAAAACAGTGAAAACACCAAAAAAGTGACTCCATTTAGGAAACTACACCCCTTGAAGAATCCATCTAGGGGTGTAGTGAGCATTTTGAACCCACAGGGGTTTCATAGATTTTATTAGAATTGGGCAGTGAAAATCCTTTTTCTTCAATAAGACGTAGTTTTAGCTGAAAATGTTTCATTTTCTCAACAAATAAATGAAAAAAAGCACCACAACACTTGTAAAGCAACTTCTCCTGTGTATGGCAATACCACATATGTGGTCATAAACGGCTGTTTGGGCACAGAGTAGGGCTCAGAAGGGAAGGAGCGCCATTTGGCTTTTGGAATACAGATTTTGCTGGATTGGTTTCTGGGCGCTATGTCGCATTTGCAAAGTCCCTGTGGGACCAAAACAGTGGATCCCCCCCAGAAGTGACCCCATTTTGGAAACTACACCCCTCAAGGTATTCACTTAGGGGTGTAGTGAGCATATTAACACCACAGGTGATTGGCAGAAATTGGTGTGCACTTGATGTTGCAGAGTGAAAATGGGATTTTTTTTCTATGGATATGCCAATATGTGGCGCCCAGCTTGTGCCACTAGAGACACACACCCCAAAAATTGTTAAAAGGGTTCTCCCGGGTATGGCGATGCCATATATGTGGAAGTAAACAGCTGTTTGGGCACACTGTAGGGTTCAGAAGGGAGGTAGCGCCATTTGGCTTTTGGAGCGTGGATTTTGCTTGTAATAGTTTTGTATTGAGTCTTACTGGTGTTTCCGTTTATAATGTGCGGGTACATGTAAGCCGGGCGGAGTATATAAGGGGCATAGTCAGGTGGTATAATAATAGGGTAAACAAAAACAATAAAATTATCCATAGATGTGTGTTACGCTGTGACACAATCCTTTCTGCACAGGCCAGTGTCGCACTGATAAACTGTGTCCTTTCTTATCCCCCTTTTGGTCCACACTCCGCACCTTTGCAGTTTGAGGAATTTTGCTGAGAAGTGTTTTCCTGGTATAATACAGGCACCGTCGCTTCCAGCAGATATGTTTGGGCTCTCCCCTTCCTGGTTCCCTAATTTTAGGGGCCTTGATAATTCGCCACTTGAAACAGAAGAAATGTTCCTCTCGGGCCGGCACAACTGCATATTTTTATTTCCTGGCTTATTGGAGCCTTAACTAATTTTATTTTTTCATAGACGTAGTGGCATGAGGGCTGTTTTTTTGCGGGACGAGCTGTAGTTTTTATTGGTACCATTTTGGGGTACATGCGACTTTTTGATCACTTGTTATCCTTTTTTTTTGGGAGGCAAGGTGACCAAAAAACAGCAATTCTGACATTATTTTTTTAAATTCTTTTTATACAGCGTTCACCAATCATTATAAATTACATGTTACCTTTATTCTGCGAGTCAGTCCGATTCCGACGATGCCTAATTTATAAAACTTTTTTATGTTTTACAACTTTTTGCACAATAAAATAACTTTTGTAAAGAGAATGGATTTTTTCTGTCGCCAAGTTGCGAGAGCCATAACGGTTTTAATTTTTCCGTTGACGGAGCTGTATGAGGGCTTATTTTTAGCGAGACGAGTTATAGTTTTTATAGGTACCATTTTTGGATACATGCGACTTTTTGATCACTTTTTATTTCAATTTTTGGAAGACAAAGTGACCAAAAAATAGCAATTATGTCAGTATTTTTTAGTTTTTTTTTTATGGCGTTCACTGTGCGGAATAAATAACATAATATTTTTATAGTTAAGGTCGTTACGGTCGCAGCGATACCAAATACGTATGGCTTTATTATTTTTTTCAATAATAAATGACTTGATAAAGGAAAAAGGGCGATTGTGTTTTGTGTTATTATTTGAAACTTTTATTGTATTTTTACAACTTTTATTTTTACTTTTTTTACACTTTTTTTTTTTACACTTTTCTTTAGTCCCACTAGGGGACTTGAAGGTCCAACTGTTTGTTTGATGTTCTAATACATTGCACTACCCATGTAGTGCAATGTATTAGAACTGTCAGTTGTTCACTGACAGCAAGCCGATCAGGCTCCGCCTCCGGGCGGGGCCTAATCGGCTAACGTAATGGCAGATAGGAAGCCTTTGTTAGGCTTCCGGTTGCCATAGCAATCGCCCCCCCGCAACAATCGGCCCCCGCAATCGCGTAGCGGGGTGCCGATGTTGCTATAACAACTTAAATGCGGCGGTCACTATTGACTGCCGCAATTAAGGGGTTAATCGGTTCGGATCACCGCTGTGATCCGATCCGATGTTTTCCCCCAGTACTAAGGCTGCTAGTAGCAGCCTGTACTGGGAGATGCCGGGCTGCGGGGAGCGTCTGTGTGCTCTGTTAGGAGCACACGTGGATTAAGGGGCTGCAGGCACAACGACCAGCTTTGTAGCCCGTTAATCTACGTGGGGTGGTCGTGAAGGGGTTAAAGGAGCTGGCAGCTAATGAGACTCATAAGGCAGCCCAAACCCTTGACTGTCCTTAAGATGGAGTGGAACTTTTACTATTCTCTTCCACTCCATCAACCCAGAACTTTTAAATATATAATTCTGGGACCAAATCCTGCCCCTTAGTAGCTGCACTGCTACAATAATATATATATATTTTTTTAATATGCACATTACATGCACACATCATACACATAAGCAGACAGTATACAATGACAAGTCCACATTGTATACACACATGCGCTTACTTTTTATGTAGGGTATTTGGGAAGGGAGTTCAGCAGCTTGATGAGGTGAGAGCATTTCTCCTGCTCACAACCCGAAACAGTGCCCGCAGACAGTCTCCCCTCCCCGACTGGTAACAGCAGCAGGAGGAGGAGGAGAGTGTGTGTGAAGAGTAGGGAAGGGGGGCTGGAGGGGGAGATTTTAAAGTAGCACAGGGAGTTTTGTGAGATAGCAGCACAGACAACAGCTGCTATGGAAGTCGGACAGAGGTTCTAAGCTGCAGTGATACCGTGACGACGGCAGCTACAGCACCCGGCGGCCGAGTGGGCTCCTCCCAGGGCAGTGGGCCCCAGGTGCGGACACCAGCCCTGGTCTGTGGGCAGGGTATGTCCTATAGGAGGAGCCACTTTTTATTTTATTTCTTCGTGTCAAAATCCTCCTAGTGGCAACAGCATATACCCAAATGTACAAATGTAACGAGCAAGAAACCAACTTACCAAAAATTGGACAATTAGTAGACCTTTCTCAAATGGATCTCTCTCTAAGGGCATTCCTTCTTTCTGAATGCATTTTAGGTGTCCGTATTTTATGACTTCACCTGAAGTACAAAATGTTTCAGAAAGTGAACATTTATATTCAAAAAATTCCCATAAATGTAAACCATCAATTTTAAAAGTTAATATGAGTGTCCATACTTTACATTCACTTTAATGGGGAGATGTGTGGTTCCTTTTTGTATTAGGAATAGAGACCCCAAATTTTGGCATACAACAGTCGGACCCTTACCAATAACATTTATAAGCAGATCTACTTGATATGACAGAAAAAATGTTTGTTGGTAAGACCCTTTAATAAGTACAAAGTGGAACTGTAACCTTGTATGATAAGTATAGAATATAGGAAATATTAATACAATACTGAATGTTTATGTTTAAAGAATTAAGTAGTTATGACACAGGCTCAGCCTACTAACCTGCAAGAGATGTGACAAGGAGAGTTCGTCCATCCATTGTCCCTATTGTTCTACTGAACCCACACAAAGCTTCTACTAGTGGAATCTGCATCTTCATAATTAAGTTGTCATTTTCCCTTTGATATACTTCATGATCCCTCTGATCCAACACAACGACAACATCTGCTGGTTCTAGACCTGGTTGTTGATCCCCTTCCCCATGGAAAACAAGTTTCTGGCCATCTTTCATGCCTGCAAAATACACAATTTAGAGACCTCAGATCTACTAGTGCAAGAACTATACATATTGTTAATAGTACGTGTAAAAGGAATTTATCATGCACTTACCCTTCTTAATGTGAACTTCCAGGACCTTCTTCTCACATACAACCTTGTTTCCATTGCACTGTTTGCAGCGATCTTCGGAGTTAATGTGCTCACCCTCCCCACAGCACTCTGAACACATTGTCTGAACCTGCTGGACCAGCCCTGGCCCAATCTGCTGGACCTGAATTTGGATACCTTGACCTTTGCAGGTTGTACATTTCTCTACTGGTCCTTTCTTGCCACCATGACCTAAAGAGGAAAGAAGAACACTTAAGTGCAGGCCAAAAATAGTAGAAATCCATTCAAACAGAAGACATGACACATTAGACAATACAAGCAGATAAAGGGCGGGGGGAATCAAAACATCATCAGATCCAATCAGGGAAAATGTCTTACAATAGGGAGTATTATACCATTGCATTGCCCCACATGTATTTTCCTCGGGTTAGCCTCAGGCTACAAAGCAATGCGACTTCTAATATTCCAACATGGATACAAATTTTGCTACAGCAAGGTCCCATGCAACCTTTCACCCTATAAGAAATGGAAGTTGCATTGGCACTTTGAAGGGGTTTCCCCATCAGGGACATTTATGGCATATCCACAGGATATGCCATAAATGTCAGATAGATGCAAGGCCCACCTCTGGGACTCGCACATATCATTAGAACGGAGCCCCCTAAACCCCGTTCTATCTTTCTCTGTTCCCGCTGTGACTTGTAATTTGCAACCACGTTAGCCCTCGTTCATATCAGCGTCGGGTTCCGTTCGACCTTTCCGTCGGAGCAGCCCATGAACAGAAAGACAAACGGAAACCATATGTTGATTTTAATGGTAATGCTTCCGTTGCAAATGGTTTCAATTTTTTTAGCGGAAACAAAAGGCGTAGTCGACTAGGCCTTTGTTTCCGCTAAAAAACCCAGAAACCTTACGGAACGGAGACAAACGGAAACGATTTGCAACGTAAGCAGTACCATTGAAATCAATGGTAATGCAAACAGAAGCTATGGTTTACGCTTGTCTTTCCATTCATGGGCTCCTCTGACAGAAAGGGCTAACAGAATCCATGAAAGGAACCAGACGATGATGTGAACGAGGCCTAACATGGTCGGAAATTACAAGTCGCAGTGGGAACAAAGAAAGATAGAATTAGGTTTAGGGGGCCCCGTTCTCATGATAAGTGCGGGTCCCAGAGGTGGGACCTGCATCTATCTGACATTTATGGCATATCCTGTGGATATGCCATAAATGTCCCTGATGGGAAAACCCCTTTCATTTCACTGTGTAGCTTGAGCCAAATATGAATATGAATACCCAAAATAGTCAAGAATATTTTAAAACTAGGTATGATAGGTGTTATAACAGATAAATCATATTATTGCTTAAAAAAACCAACAAAAAAAACCTACTAAAATCGCTTGGATCTTTAATTATAACCTTTCATATGCCTTTATGTCAATGGTCACTTTTAAATTTGTCTGCTTGATCCATTTTAGGATGACCAATATTTGACAGCTTACAATAAAAAAAAACAAAAAAAAAAACTACCAGTATCAGTTTCGCATATCTTTATTTATTTACACCTCTGCCTTTATTCTTTTATTTGATAGATATATGGATGTCTTACCGTCACACTTGTCACAAATTACTTTCTTCTGTAATGCTAGCTTACGAATTGCACCATTATATATCTCTTCTAGAGATATAGATAACTTGTGGACGAAATTTTTACCTAAAAAAAAGAAAAACAGTACTAGAGAGGCAAGCTGCTTGAAAAACACTAAGAGGCTATTCCATGTGTTAACATTTATCAATAATTGAAGGGATAGGTGACTAATGTTAGATTGTTGGGGGTCTGACTACTGGGACCCACACCAATTGAATCCTCCACCGGCAGATACGTGGTGGGGAGCAGTTGTATGAAGCAGTGGCCGATCATGCGCACTGCTGCTCCATAAAACGCTGTGGGATGTACGGAGAAAGCCAAGCCAATCAGTCAGACCCCCACCAACCTAACATCATCTATCCCATGGATAGATGATAAAAGTAGTATTCCATCTATTAACATTTACACCGCGTTCCAAATTATTATGCAAATGTTATTTTTCGCTGATTTTCCTAAATAGTCGATGCAAATGGCAGTCAGTATAATCTTCAAGCCATCAACCGTTGGAGTATAATGCAAATTTTATTGAACAAATCTCCTAATAACAGATTTTCTTTTTAGAAGTAAAAAACTCAAAATGCACTGTTTCAAATTATTATGCACAACAGAGATCAAAACATTTTAAAGGTTGTTAGGGTATGTTCACACGGCCTATTTACGGACGTAATTCGGGCGTTTTTGCCCCGAATTACGTCTGAAAATAGCGCCTCAATAGCGCTGACAAACATCTGCCCATTGAAAGCAATGGGCAGACGTTTGTCTGTTCACACGAGGCGTATATTTACGCGCCGCTGTCAAATGACGGCGCGTAAATAGACGCCCGCGTCAAAGAAGTGACCTGTCACTTCTTTGGCCGTAATTAGAGCCGTTATTCATTGACTCCAATGAATAGCAGCGCTAATTACGCCCGTAATTGACGCGGCGTTCAAGCGCCTGCACATGCCGGTACGGCTGAAATTACGGGGATGTTTTCAGGCTGAAACATCCCCGTAATTTCAGCCGTAACGGACGCCCTCGTGTGAACATACCCTAAAGAGAACTAAAATGGTAATTTGTTGAATTTGCAGCATCAGGAGGTCATATTTACAGAAATCAAAAGCTCTTTCAATCAAAAAAAACTTAGCAGGCCAACTTACATGTTAACATAGGACCCCTTCTTTGATATCACCTTCACAATTCTTGCATCCATTGAATTTGTGAGTATTTTGACAGTTTCTGCTTGGATATCTTTGCAGGATGTCAGAATAGCAGAAAAGAAAAACGAAAAACTGATGGACCAACCAGCACACTTTGGGTAAAAAATAAATACAAGATAAAGCTGTATTAATCAATTATACAAAATTATTTATTATTTAGATTTTTTAAAAGTATTGGTATAAATTTCATTATCCATGCACAATTGTTAAATTAATGAAAATTCATTGTGCATAGAAATGGATTACTAACATTCATAGAAATGAGTTGCTAACATAGATGCAAGAGCAATTGCAATATACCGACAATTTAATACATGCGTCCCAAAATATGTTTAACAAGGTGATACAATGACATTATGTGGTTTAAGGAGAAATAACATTCAAGAGAATAAAAGCAGATTATTCCCTCCCAAAGTCCAGCTGCATGCTGTTCACATTATGCGTTAGAACGGGAGACAAGGCAGACACTCCCAAAATATGTTTGGGGAGAGGCAATTTTGTCTAGCTATCTTCTAGAGGTTTTCCACTAATGCCTTCAAGTTACAGGCATCGTCCAGGTTTCAGCATATATGTTTAGTACGGGATCCAGATGGCAAAGGATCCAAAGGAGATAAGAATTGCCGAGTAAAAACCTATATTTAGGCAAGATGTTATTTATTCAGGAGACATATATTCACATGACACATATCTGTATTAGACCAAAAAATGCTAAGGCTAGGTTCACACGACCTATTTTCAGACGTAAACGAGGCGTATTATGCCTCGTTTTACGTCTGAAAATAGGGCTACAATACGTCGGCAAACATCTGCCCATTCATTTGAATGGGTTTGCCGACGTACTGTGCAGACGACCTGTAATTTACGTGTCGTCGTTTGACAGCTGTCAAACGACGACGCGTAAATTGACTGCCTTGGCAAAGAAGTGCAGGGTACTTCTTTGCAACGTAATTTGAGCCGTTCTTCATTGAACTCAATGAAGAGCAGCTCAAGATTACAGGCGTCACAGACGCCTCGCATAATACGAGGAGGAGCATTTACGTGTGAAACGAGGCAGCTGTTTTCTCTTGAAAACAGTCTGTCTTTTCACACGTAAATGCCTGCTATCGTGTGCACATACCCTTAGAGAGGATTATTTGGAACCCTTTTCTCAGAGTTCTTTCACTGGTACCTTTGTGTTGTAAGTGTAGTCCAACTTCCAAAACTTTTAACAGGACGAAAAAATCCAGCTTTATAGCACAGGTCCAGAAGAGCCTCTCTTTTCCATAGTTGTCCTAATGGCTTTTAACAGGTTTGTCTGGATCTCTCTCCCTTCGTACCTCCTCACATACAGATATAGTACAGGCACGGCTGAGCTCATTGCAAACTGAAGTTAGAATCCAGCAAGGTACACCGTGTGTGACGTCAAACACATGTGTAAAAGGGTGATTGGCTAACGCGTTTCATCACATCTGTGACTTCCTCAGAGCCATTATTCCGTTCCCGGCTAGTGCCTTTTATATATGCTTCGTAATTAGATTTAATTGCAAGTTCCCGTCCATTCAGTGAGTATCTAGGCTTGCTTTCTACAAATTCGTACATTTCATAATTTTCCTACTATTCAAGACATTACAAAGGAATTCAATACATCATTGATCACAAGAAAAGTGGTTTTACCAGCAATGATTTACTTCATATAATACATAAAGGGTTTTACTCCTATTTCTGGAGACGTTATCATTTATTTTTATCTCTGACAAAGTTTCAGGTATAATTTTCATAGTTATAATTTTCACCATAATCATCTGGACAGATGTTTCTCAGAAATCAAAAAATATAATAAGATATAAAAGAGAGAAGAGAAAAATAAACAAAAAAGAGAGCAAAGAAAAGTATATATAGAAGAAGAAAAATAAAATTATATATAGTAAATTATAAAGTAAATTTAAATCAATCTTTTCAATATATAAATGGAATGTTCTGTTATAGTTATGGATTCTCTATCCAGACCCAAAAAGTGCTGTCTGAGAAATACCAGGTGCAGGCATGATAGAGTTAAAGAGACAAATCTTTATTCCACCTTATTCCATGTGGTGACAGGGAGCAGGTCAGAAAAGGCATTTGCCAGTCCCGACCGGGTCCCCATCACCCCATGGATGGGAGGTATGTAAATATATTTAGGAACAGTCATAATAGAATTAGGAGATAAACTTTACCTTCCATGTGGTGACATTTGTTAAACATATGTTGGGACGCATGTATTAAATTGTCGGTATATTGCAATAGCTCTTGCATTAATGTTAGCAACTCATTTCTATGAATGTTAGTAATCCATTTCTATGCACAATGAATTTTCATTAATTTAACAATTGTGCATGGATAATGAAATTTATACCAATACTTTTAAAAAATCTAAATAATAAATAATTTTGTATAATTGATTAATACAGTTTTATCTTGTATTTATTTTTTACCCAAAGTGTGCTGGTTGGTCCATCAGTTTTTCGTTTTTCTTTTCTGCTATATTCATTTTGGACGGCACCGTGCAATATATATTGCATTTCTTTTTGGGTTATTTAAAAGGATAATATTTTTTCTTTTTGTCAGGATGTCAGAATAGCCTCCCAGAGCTTCTGTTTTGATGTGAACTGCCTCCCACCCTCATAGATATTTTGCTTGAGGATGCTCCAAAGGTTCTCAATAGGGTTGCGTTCAGGGGAACATGGGGGCCACACCATGAGTTTCTCTCCTTCTATGCCCATAGCAGCCAATGACACAGAGGTATTCTTTGCAGCATGAGATGATGCATTGTCATGCATGAAGATAATTTTGCTACGGAAGGCACGGTTCTTCTTTTTGTACCATGGAAGAAAGTGGTCAGTCATAAACTCTACGTACTTTGCAGAGGTCATTTTCACACCGTCAGGGACCCTAAAGGGGCCTACCAGCTCTCTCCCCATGATTCCAGCCAAAAACATGACTCCTTGCTGACGTCGCAGCCTTGTTGGGACATGGTGGCCATTCACCAACCATCCACTACTTCATCCATCTGGACCATGCAGGCTTGCACGGCACTCATCAGTCAACAACACGGTTTGAAAATTAGTCTTCATGTATTTCTGAGCCCACTGCAACCGTTTCTGCTTGTGAGCATTGTTTAGGGGTGGCCGAATAATAGCTTTATGCACACTTGCAAACCTCTGGAGGATCCTACACCTTGAGGTTCGCGGAACTCCAGAGGCACCAGCGGCTTCAAATACCTGTTTGCTGCTTTGCAATGGCATTTTAGCAGCTGTTCTCCTAATCCTATTAATTTGTCTGGCAGAAACCTTCCTCATTATGCCTTTATCTGAACGAACCCGTCTGTGCTCTGAATCAGCCACAACTCTTTTCACAGTACGATGATAACGCTTAAGTTTTCTTGAAATATCCAATGTTTTCATACCTTGTCCAAGGTATTGCACTATTTCACGCTTTTCGGCAGCAGAGAGATCCTTTTTCTTTCCCATATTGCTTGAAACCTGTGGCCTGCTTAATAATGTGGAATGTCCTTCTTAAGTAGTTTTCCTTTGATTGGGCACACCTGGCAAACTAATTATCACAGGTGTCTGAGATTGATTACAATGATCCAAAGAGCCCTAAGACACAATACCATCCATGAGCTTAATTGAAAAACTAATAATTAAATGTTTATGACTCTTAAATCCAATGTGCATAATAATTTGGAACACAGTGTATTTAAAAATGCAAGATTACCTCTTTTCTCTCTATTGATATGGCCAATTCCACCAAAAAACATGTCAAAGATTTGAGAGGAAAAGTTTCCTCCACTTAGCCCTCCATCCTTAATGGCGTGTTCTCCACCTTGGTCATAGAGGTCTCTCTTCTTAGGGTCAGATAGCACCTGATAAGCTTGAGAGATTAGTTTAAACTAGAAAAAAAACATTAAGAGAATCCATTAGATGTAATCTACAAGCAGGCTGACATAACTACTCAATGGGCAATACTACAACAAATCAGGTTTTGATCAACATATAGTTGATTCAGGTTTTGATTATGTGGAGTCATAAGGCCTCATGCAAACGACCGTGCATTTGCGGACGTAATTTATCCGCATTTTTGCAGACCCATTCTTTTCTATGGCTCGACCGTGGTTTTCACCGATCCATTAAGGGGCCGTAAAAACTCAGAACAAGTCAATTTACGGCCCGGATTTGCGGGTTCACTAATACTAGATGCACAACAAAGGCTTTTTGCAGTCCGATGGACCGCAACATGTCCGTGGTTTTGCGAGCCGCAAAACCAATGCAGTAATGTGCATGAGTCCGAATAAACAATTAAAACATTGTAAGTACATAGTTACATAGTTAGTACGGTTGAAAAAAGACACATGTCCATCAAGTTCAACCAAGGGACGGGAAAAGGGAAGGTGAAAATTTCTACACATAGGAGCTAATACTTTTTTGTTCTAGGAAATTATCTAAGCCTTTTTTAAAGCCATCTACTGTCCCTGCTGTGACCAGCTCCTGCGGGGACTATTCCATAGATTCACAGTTCTCACTTTCTCCAGACGGAGGGAGTGCCCCCTTGTTTTTTGAGGGGGTTTTACATGGAACAGGATTTCACCATATTTTTTGTATGGGCCATTAATATATTTATATAAATTAATCATGTCCCCCCTTAGTCGTCTTTTTTCAAGGCTAAATAGGTTTAACTCTTTTAATCTTTCCTCATAACTTACATTCTCCATGCCCCTTATTAGCTTCGTTGCTCTTCTTTGTATTTTTTCTATATCCAGGGCATCCTTTCTATGATCTGGAGCCCAGAACTGAACTGCATATTCTAGATGAGGCCTCACTAATGCTTTGTAAAGTGGTAATATTATATCCCTCGAGTCCATGCCTCTTTTTTTTTTTTTAAATATGTATTTTTTCTTTTTCAACAATTACAGACAAGTAAACAAATATTCAAAAATTCAACAGCATGTCCCATGGCAATAACATCTCTGAACCATGCCTCTTTTAATACACGACAATATCTTGCTGGCCTTTGAAGCAGCTGATTGACATTGCATGCTGTTATTTAGTTTATGATTTACAAGTACACCCAGATCCTTCTCAACAAGTGACTCCCCAAGTGTAGCTCCCCCTAGGACATACAATGCATGCAGGTTGTTGGTACCCAGATGCATAACTTTACATTTATCTACATTAAACTTCATTTGCCAACTGGATGCCCAAACACTTAGTTTGTTTAAATCGGCTTGCAATTCACGAACATCTTCCATAGACTGAACTATATTACATAGTTTGGTGTCATCTGCAAAAATAGAAATAGTGCTATTAATCCCATCCTCTATATCATTAATAAATAAGTTGAATAATAGTGGTCCCAGCACAGAACCCTGGGGTACACCACTTATAACCGGGGACCATTCAGAGTGGGAATCATTGACCACAACTCTCTGGATACGGTCCTTGAGCCAATTCTCAATCCAGTTACAAACTATACTATCTAAACCTACAGTCCTTAAAGGGAAGGTGTCACGAAATGTTTTTTTTATATAATATTGCTTTTAGTATATCATTAAAATTAATTTTATTTATTTGTGTTCTTGTGTTGTACTTTTTATTTTTTTCTTTCTTTTACTTCACTATGGGGGCTGCCATTTTTTTTTTTTCATCTCTGTATGTGTCGATTAACGACACATACAGAGATGGAATACGGCAGCTACAGGGCATAGGGCACAATGAACGGCTCCCGTCCATTGCCTCTGCTATCTGACTCTGTACTGCGCAGATGCAGGTCAGAGTCACACAGCAGAGAAGCTGTTTGCAGGTTAATAGCAGGCGCCATCATGAAGACCAGCTGCACTGCAGGTGTGTGTCTCTGTCTGTCCCTCTCTCTCTCACAGACCGCCGCTCTCGTGACCCCCAACGGTCCCCCCCACCCGACGGCCCACTCCCGACGCCCCCCCCGACGGGCCCCCCTGTAGTCGTGCAGGAGACTCTGTATAAAGGATACATGGTGTAACTGTCCTGGGAAAGCTGGGTGTTAAACAATATGCTCGCTGTTAGTGTGGTACCCAGCTTTCCCAGACCCCTAAACGATAAATCTCTCTAGTTGTGCTGAGACTGAGAGGTTCATTAGTCACATACCCAAACAGTCTCAGCACAACTAGAGAGATTTACCGTTCAGGGGTCTGGGAAAGCTGGGTGACCACCATTACCCCTCCTACTGGAGTGTGAGAGGTTCATTAGTCACATCCCCAAACACACTCCAGTAGGAGGGGTAATGGTGGTCACCCAGCTTTCCCAGAAGCAGATATAACCAGGAAAGGGCTGGATGGACGGGCTGAGGGTGCACAGGGTTTTTGGTGATCCCCCTCTGTCATGTGATCGGACCTAGGTTACCGGTTCTGATGCAGACGGGGTTCATGTGACTATAAATCTGTCCATAACAAGTGCACTCAGGACAAGCCCTGCCCTCATGCCGTAGTTGTGTGGTTCTGTCTGCAGTGATGGCGGTGGGTGGCTCTGACACCCGCCTCCCCCGTCGGGTCATCTCAGGACAGAAGAGGTGTCTGGATTGGAGACACAGCGCCGCACCTGTCCTCAGGTTGTGTCTGGTATTGCAGTTCACCTCCATTGAAATGAATAGGACAGACCTGTAATACCACACACGACCTGAGGACAGGTGCGGCGCCATGTTTTCCTGGACGACCCCTTTAAGACTTTTCCCGTGTGTGTGTGTGTGTGTTTGGCAGAGCGGAGTGTGCACGGGCGCCGCTGATACTTCATAGCCGGTTATCAGCTGTTTTGAAGAATCAGCGGCGAGCACCCCCCCCCCGCACACACACTCACAAATCCCCCCAAACACGCAAAATCAAGTGTAATCAAGCGTGTTTTTATGTGGTTTTTGGCACGTAAAATGTGCAAAAAAAAACGTGTCAAATACACGCCGTGTGAACCTGTCAACTGAAAAGTCATTCACTTCACTTTCATCATTCTAAGGGTATGTTCACACACAATGTTTTCAGTTGAAAAATCGGAAGCAGAACGCCTACAAGCATCTGCCCATTGGTTTCAATGGGAAATACGACGTTCTGTTCCGACAGGGCGTTTTTTACGTGGTCGTTTTCCAAAAACGGCACGTAAAAAGACGCCCGCCAAAATGAAGTGCACATCAATTCTTGGGACGTTTTTGGAGCTGTTTTTCATTCACTTTATAGAAAAACAGCTCCAAAAACGGCTGTAAAAAACGCGAGTTTGATTAAAAAATGGCTGAAAATCAGGTTCTGGTTTCCCTTTGTTTAGTAAGCGTGTGAACATACCCTTAGCCTTTTAGTGTGTCCTATAACTTCTGCCAGCTGCAGAATCACACCCAAAATGGCTGCCGGACACTGCTTAGCAATTTGAAGACACCTTTTCCTGGCTTGTGAGAGGGGGGGTGAGGTTCCCTCCCACATTTACGGCAGCTGTGAGTCAGGTTGATTTGCCTTATTCACCTTGCTGTAATTCTGGGAAGTGCTCCCCCTGGTGGCCAACATAGGAAAACATGTCAAATTATTATTTAATTTTTAATAATTTCCACCATATGGAAGAAAAAAAAAAATACAGAAAAAACGTAAAAAATATAATAGAAATAAGTAAAGACACTTAAAAAAAAAAGGTTTAATTCGCGATACATTCCCTTTAATTTACCCATTAGATGTCTATGGGGGACAGTGTCAAATGCCTTTGCAAAGTCCAAAAACACGATATCCACAGCGGCCCCTCTGTCTAGGCTTCTGCTCACCTCTTCATAAAAACAAATCAGGTTGGTCTGACAACTTCTGTCCTTAGTAAATCCGTGCTGGCTGTCACTTATGATACTATTTATTGTCACATAATTCTGTATATAGTCCCTCAATAGCCCCTCAAACATTTTCCCCACAATTGATGTTAAAGAGGCTCTGTCACCAGATTTTGCAACCCCTATCTGCTATTGCAGCAGATCGGCGCTGCAATGTAAATTACAGTAACGTTTTTATTTTTTTAAAACGAGCATTTTTGGCCAAGTTATGACCATTTTCGTATTTATGCAAATGAGGCTTGCAAAAGTACAACTGGGCGTGTTGAAAAGTAAAAGTACAACTGGGCGTGTATTATGTGCGTACATCGGGGCGTGTTTACTACTTTTACTAGCTGGGCGTTGTGTATAGAAGTATCATCCACTTCTCTTCAGAACGCCCAGCTTCTGGCAGTGCAGATCTGTGACGTCACTCACAGGTCCTGCATCGTGTCGGCACCAGAGGCTACAGTTGATTCTGCAGCAGCATCAGCATTTGCAGGTAAGTAGCTACATCGACTTACCTGCAAACGCCGATGCTGCTGCAGAATCATCTGTAGCCTCTGGTGCCGATGTGTCCTCGCTCGTCTGACACGATGCAGGACCTGTGAGTGACGACACAGCGTGATCTCTGGAGAACACGGCTGTGTCTGCACTGCCAGAAGATGGGCGTTCTGAAGAGAAGTGGATGATACTTCTATACACAACGCCCAGCTAGTAAAAGTAGTAAACACGCCCCGATGTACGCACATAATACACGCCCAGTTGTACTTTTACTTTTCAACACGCCCAGTTGTACTTTTGCAAGCCTCATTTGCATAAATACGAAAATGGTCATAACTTGGCCAAAAATGCTCGTTTTTAAAAAATAAAAACGTTACTGTAATCTACATTGCAGCGCCTATCTGCTGCAATAGCAGATAGGGGTTGCAAAATCTGGTGACAGAGCCTCTTTAAGTACAGTGAAATTCCTTTAAAGAGGCTCTGTCACCACATTATAAGTGCCCTATCTCCTATATAAGGAGATCGGCGCTGTAATGTAGGTGACAGTAATGCTTTTTATTTAGAAAAACAATCTATTTTAAACCACTTTATGAGCGATTTTTAGCTTTATGCTAATGAGTTTCTTAATGCCCAAGTGGGCGTGTTTTTACTTTAGACCAAGTGGGCGTTGTACAGAGGAGTGTATGACGCTGACCAATCAGTGTCATGCACTTCTCTCCATTCATTTACACTGCACTAGTGATATAGTTATATCGCTATGTGCAGCCACATACACACACTATAACATTACTGCAGTGTCCTGATAATGAATATACATTACCTCCAACCAGGACGTGATGTGTATTCAGAATCCTGACACGTCTGAATCTTTTCTGTGAGATTTACAGCAAGGCAAGCGTAATCTCGTTTGAAATTACAGTTTAAATCGTAATCTCGCGAGATTACGTTTGCCTTGCTGTAAATCTCACAGAGACGGTACAGACGTGTCAGGATTCTGAATAAACATCACGTCCAGGCTGGTAGTGATGTATATTCATTATCAGGACACTGCAGTAATGTTATAGGGGGTGTATGTGGCTGCATAACTATATCGCTAGTGCAGTGTAAATGACTGGAGAGGAGTGCATGACTCTGATTGGTCAGCGTCATACACTCCTCTGTACAACGCCCACTTGGTCTAAAGTAAAAATACGCCCACTTGGGCATTAAGAAACTCATTAGAATAAAGCTAAAAATCACTCATAAAGTGGTGAAAATAGATCGTTTTTCGAAATAAAAAGCATTACTGTCATCTACATTACAGCGCCCATCTCCTTATGTAGTAGATAGGGCACTTCTAATGTGGTGACAGAGCCTCTTTAATCTGTCATCGAAAAATCCAGCCATTCTGGTAATCCAGTATTTGATTTCAGCAGACAACATGATAATCCTGAATTTCACAACACCAGAAACAGAGATAATCCATTATGAAACACACGGGTGTAAAAATTTGCAAAGTGCCATATTTGGCAAAAAAGCATTTTATGCAGAGTGTGTTTTCAGAACAAGTAAATATAGAATTTTCTATGACCAGTAATCCAGGTCACATTGCTGCTGGATTAAAGGAATTTTATTGTAATGTTCTTTGCCAAAATCCTAGAATGACATCAGCAAATCAATATACATGATATTCTACTACTTTCCACTAGTGTAATCTGCGGGGTTCCTAAAATCCTGCTCCCCATTCATTAGAGGAGCATCTGAGAAATGCAAGGTCACACAGCTCTTTCTGTAAACCCCAATTAATTTCAAAAGAGACGAAGTACATGGCGGCCGAGACCCCTTCAGTCTTGTGATGCAAACCCCACAAAGACACTTTTACAGCTTGGATAAACTCCTTTAACCCCTTCCCGCTTTGGCCACTTTTGACCTTCCTGACAGAGCCTCATTTTTCAAATCTGACATGTGTCACTTTATGTGGTAATAACTTCGGAATGCTTTTACCTATCCAAGCAATTCTGAGATTGTTTTCTCGTGACACATTGGGCTTTATGTTACTGGAAAAATTAGCTTGATACATTCAGTATTTAATTGTGAATAACACCAAAATTTTGTGAGAAATTTACAAAATTAGCATTTTTCTAAATTTAAATGTATCTGCTTGTAAGACAGGCAGTTATACAAGATATAATAGGACTAATGAACATCCCCATATGTATACTTTAGATCGGCATCGTTTTTCGAATATAGTTTTATTTTTCCATAGTTTTGACTTTAGCAGCAATTTCTCACATTTTCAAAAAAAATTCAAGAGGCTATTTTTATAGGGGCCAGGTCAGTTGTGAAGTGGCTTTGAGGGTCTTATATATTAGAAAGCCCCAATAAGTCACCCCATTTTCAAAACTGCACCTCTCAAAGTATTAAAAACAGCATTTAGAAAGTGTCTTAACCCTTTAGATGTTTCACAGAAATTAAAGCAAAGTAGAGGTGAAATTTACAAATTTCACTTTTTTTTGCAGAAATTAATTTTAATCCATTTTTTTTTGTGACACAGAAGGTTTTACCAGAGAAATGCAACTCAATATTTATTGCCCAGATTCGGCGGTTTTTAGAAATATCCCACATGTGGACCTAGTGTGATAATGGACTGAAGCACCGGCCTCCGAAGCAAAGGAGCACCTAGTGGATTTTGGGGCCTCCATTTTATTAGAAAATATTTTAGGCACCATGTCAGGTTTGAAGGGCTCTTGCGGTGACAAAACAGTGGAAATTCCCCAAAAGTAACCCCATTTGGGAAACTAGACCCCTCAAGGAAATTATGTGGGGGTATAGTGAGCATTTTTACCCAACAGGTTTATTGCAGAAATTATTGGAAGTAGGCTGTGAAAATTAAAACCTACATTCATCCAAAGAAAATGTAGGTTTAGCTAATTTTTTTCTCATTTCCACAAGGACTAAAGGAGAAAAAGCACAGCTACATTTGCAAAGCAATTTCTCCCGAGTAAAACAATACCCCACATGTGGTCATAAACGGCTGTTTATACACACGGCGGAGCTTAGAAGGGAAAGAGCGCCATTTGGCTTTTGGAACTAAAATTAAGCAGGAATGGTTTGCGGAGGCCATGTTGATTCTGCAAAACCCCCAGAGGGACAAAATAGTGGAAACCTCACACAAGTGACCCCATTTTGGAAACTACACTCCTTGAGCAATTCATCTACAGGTTAAAGAGGCTCTGTGTCACCAGATTTTGCAACCCCTATCTGCTATTGCAGCAGATCGGCGCTGCAATGTAGATTACAGTAACATTTTTATTTTTAAAAAACGAGTATTTTTGGCCAAGTTATGACCATTTTTCTATTTATGCAAATGAGGCTTGCTAAAGTCCAACTGGGCCTGTTTAAAGTAAAAGTCCAACTGGGCGTGTATTGTGTGCGTACATCTGGGCATGTTTACTTCTTTTACTAGCTGGGCGTTCTGACGAGAAGTATCATCCACTTCTCTTCAGAACGCCCAGCTTCTGGCAGTGCAGACACAGCGTGTTCTCGAGAGATCACGCTGTGTCGTCACTCACTTTCTGCCCCAGGTCATGCATCGTGTCGGACGAGCGAGGACACATCGGCACCAGAGGCTACAGTTGATTCTGCAGCAGCATCGGCGTTTGCAGGTAAGTCGATGTAGCTACTTACCTGCAAACGCTGATGCTGCTGCAGAATCAACTGTAGCCTCTGGTGCCGATGTGGCCGACACGATGCAGGACCTGGGGCAGGAAGTGAGTGACGTCACAGCGTGATCTCTCGAGAACACGCTGTGTGTCTGCACTGCCAGAAGCTGGGTGTTAACGAACAGAAGTGGATGATGCTGATTCGTCAGCATCATACACTCCCATTCCTAATGGCCAGCTAGTAAAAGAAGTAAAAACGCCCCGATGTACACACATAATACACACCCAGTTGTACTTTTACTGCAAACACGCCCACTTGGACTTTTGCAAGCCTCATTTGCATAAATACAAAAATGGTCATAACTTGGCCAAAAATGCTCGTTTTTTAATAATAAAAACGTTACTGTAATCTACATTGCAGCGCCTATCTGCTGCAATAGGAGATAGGGGTTGCAAAATCTGGTGACAGAGCCTCTTTAAGTGAGCATTTTGACCCCACAAGGGTTTATAGATTTTATTAGAATTGGGCAGTGAAAATAAAAACAATCCTTTTTCTTCAATAAGGCGTAGCTTTAGCTCAAAATTTTTAATTTTCTCAAAAAATAAAGGCAAAAAACAACCCCAATATTTGTAAAGCAATTTCTCCCGAGTACGGCAATACCCCATATGTGGTTATAAATTGCTGTTTGGGCACACGGCAGGGCTCAGAAGGGAAGGAGCGCCATTTGGCTTTTGGAGTACATATTTTGTTGGATTGGTTTCTGGTCGCCTGTGGGACCAAAACAGTGGAAACCCCCCACAAGTGACCCCATTTTGGAAACTACACTCCTCAAGGTATTCACCTAGGGGTGTAGTGAGCATGTTAACCCTGCAGGTGTTTTGCAGAAATTAGTGTGCACTCGATGTTGCAGAGTGAAAATGGGATTTTTTCCATACATATGCCAATATGTGGTGCCAAGCTTGTGCGACTATAACAAGAAACAAGACAGCTCTCTAATTATTATGCTGGGTTTCCTGGTTTTAGAATCACCCTACATGTGGCCCTAATCTTTTGCCTGGACTATCGACAGGGCTCAGGAGTGAAAGACTACCATGCGAAATAGAGGCCAAATTTGGCAACTTACACAGCATTCGTTCACAATTGCAGAGGCTCTGATGTGAAATAATAAAAGGAACCGCTGAGGAGTGACCCCATTTTGGGAACTACAACCCTCAAGGCATTTATTAAGGGGTGTAGTGAGCTGTAGGGCTCAGAAGGGAAGGAGCGCCATTTAACTTTTAGGAGTGTAGATTTTGCTTGGTAGTAGTTTTGTTTGGAGTTTTACTGGTATTTCAGTTTATAATGTGGGGCATATGTGAGCTAGGCAGAGTACATCAGGGGCATAGTCAGGTGGTATAATAATGGGGTAAACAATAAAATAATCCATAGATGTGTATTACGATGTGAAGCAATCCTTTCTGCACAGGCTGGTGTCGCAATGATAAATGTCCTTTCTTATCTCCCATTTGGTCCACACTCCGCACCTTTGCAGTTTGGGGAATTTAGCTGGGAAGTGTTGCCCTGGTATAATACGGGCGCCTTCGCTTACAGCAGATATGTTTGGGCCCTACTCTTCCTGGTTCCCTAATTTTAGGGCCTTGATAAATCGCCACTTGAAACAGAAGAAATGTTCCCCTCGGGCCAGCACAACCGCATATTCTTCTTTCCTGACTTATTGGAGACTTAAGTTATTTTATTTTTTCATAGACGTAGCGGTATGAGGTCTGTTTTTTTGCGGGACGAACTGTAGTTATTATTGCCACCATTTTGGGGTACATGGGACTTTTTGATCACTTATCGTTTTTTTGGGAGGTATGGTGATCAAAAAACAGCAATTCTGGCATAGTTTTAAAAAAAATTTTTATACAGCGTTCACCACACGTCATAAATGACATGTTACCTTTATTCTGCCGTTCAGTACGATTCTGGTGATACCAAATTTTTAGCACTTTTTTATGTTTTACAACTTTTTGCACAATAAAATTACTTTTGTACAAAGAATGTATTTCTTCTGTCGCCATGTTGTGAGAGCCATAACTTTTTAATTTTTTCGTCAATGGGGCTGTATGAGGGCTTGTTTTTTGTGAGACGAACTATAGTTTTTATAGGTTCCCTTTTTGGATACATGCAAATTTTTGATCACTTTTTATTTACATTTTTGGAAGACAAAGTGACTAAAAAAACAGCAATTCTGGCATTATTTTTTAGGATTTTTTTTACAGCGTTCGCTGTGCGGGACAAATAACATAACATTTTTCAGGTCGTTACGGACAAGGCGATACCAAATATGTATGGTTTTATAAAAAAAAAATTCAATAATAAATGACTTGATAAGGGAAAAAGGGCGATCGTGTTTTATGTTATTACTTGAAACTTTTTTTTTTACTTTTTTTACACTTTTCTTTAGTCCCACTAGGGGACTTGAAGGTCCAACTGTTTGTTTGTTTGTTTGATTGATTGATGTTCTAATACATTTCACTACCTATGTAGTGCAATGTATTAAAACTGTCAGTTGTTCACGGACAGCAAGCCGATTAGGCTCCGGATGGGGCCTAATTGGCTTCACGTAATGGCAGACAGGTGGCCATTGTTAGGCCTACTGTTAGCATAGTAGCAGTCACCAGCCTTGCCATCGCATGACAGGCTGCCGATTTGCTACAAACCACTAATATGCAGCAATCGCATTGGATCGCTGCATCGAAGGGGTTAATGGCAGGAATAGGAGCTAGCTCCGGTTCCTGCCGTTACAGCGTGGTGTCCGCTGTAACATACAGCATAAACCCACTGCTGATGACGCCAGCTCAGCTTCCGAGCTGGAAGCTAAGCCGGCGCCATCTTGACAATGGTACCGGAAGCCTTTTAGACCCCGCCGGCGAGCGGGGCATAGGAGGCTTCCGTTGCTGGCTGACCGGGAGACCAGTATTAGGCCTCCGGTTGCCATTGCAGCCACCGGCAACCCAGCGATCACGTTGCTAAAAACTCCTCACATGCTGCGATCTCTATTGAACGCAGCATCTGAGGGGTTAAGCGGCCGGATCGGATGCTCCTGAGCCCGCACCATCACCGCAACGGTACTGCGCTTTGCAGGAAGCCCTGCCCGACAGAGCCATATATATACGGCGGATGTCGGGAAGGGGTTAAGCACCCATTACGATACGCATTTAGGCATGTTCACACAACATATATGTGAAGCAGAAAAATACGAGGCTGATATCAAGAGTAAACAGCCTCTGAATCCAGGCGTTTTAGAACGGATTTTCAAAGCATATTTTTTTCTTGCAGGAGTTTTTGAAGCTTGTTCTCGAAGCATATTTTGTAGTGTCAACGGAAATTCAGCTTGTAAAAAGTTTCAAGAAGTGACATGTCAGGGCCTGTTCACATCACCGTTCGCTTTCCGTTCTGGGGTTCCGTCTGAGGTTTCCGTCGGGTGAACCCCGCAAGGGAAAGTGAAAGCACAGCTTCCGTTTCAGTCACCATTGATCTTAATGGTGACGGAAACATCGCTAATGGTTTCCGTTCGTCACCATTCCTGCAGGTTTCCGGTTTTCCGACGGAATCAATAGCGGAGTCGACTGCGCTATTGATTCCGTCGGAAAACTGTAAACCTTCCGGAATGGTGACGAACGGAAACCATTAGCAATGTTTCTGTCACCATTGATATCAATGGTGACTGAAACGGAAGCTGTCGTTTCACTTTCACTTGCGGGGTTCACCCGACAGAAAGCTCCGACGGAACCGCGGAACGGAAATGAACGGTGATGTGAACAGGCCCTCAATTCCTTTTTACGAAGCATGTTTTTACAAGGCGTTTTTTACGCTTCATATATAAACTATAAAGTATATTTCCCATTGGGAAGCTGTTTGCAGGCGTATTTCAGAGCGTAATACGAGTGCTTGACTCTCCGAAATACTGCTGAATATAAGCCGTGTGAACATGAGGATAACTAAACGTTTGACAAACTTCTAACATGTCAGAAATGTTGTTTGGTGGGGGTCCGAGCACTGATACCTCCACTAATCGCTAAAACGAAGCGGCAGAAGCACTCGTGTGAGGGCTCAGACGCTTCGTGTCTGTTCGGCTTTTTCCAGAAATGAATGTAACGGCGTACAGGAACAATAGAAAGTCTATGAGCCCGTACTCCGATACATCGGCTTTCCGGAAAAAGCCGAAAAGAAACTAAGAGGCGGAACGCTCACACGAACACTTCTGCTGCTTCGTTCTAGCGATTGGTCGGGGTCTCCGTGCTCGGACTCCCACCAATCCAAACTTCTGACATGTCACTAGGACATGTCAGAAGTTTGTCAAACGTTTAGCTCCACTTTAATATCAATAGGTGTCACTTACCTTTTCTCCCTCACTGGAATTTTTGTCTGGGTGGTACATCAGTGCCAGCTTTCTGTACGCTCTTTTTATTTCATCCGCAGTGGCTTCTGGCTTTGCCCCGAGGGTATCGTAGTATCCGGTCTCCTTCACCATCTTGGCTGCTTAACACATAAAGCAATAATCAGCATTTAACCCCTTCCCATCGTAAACAACTTTCAGATTTTAATTTTCGTTTTTTCCTCCCCACATTCCAGCAGCCATAACGTCTTTATTTTCCCGTCTATATAGTCCTATGAGGGCTTGATTTTTGCGGGACGAGTTGTAGTTTTTCGTAGCACCATTTATTTTGCCATATAATGTACTAGGAAACGGGGAAAAAAATTATTTGCGGGGTAGAAAATAAAAAAAACAGCGAATCCTCCACGGTTTTTGTGCGCCGTTTTTACGGAATTCACTGTGCAATTAAAACAACATGTTAACTTTATTCTGTGGGTTAATACAATTACGGCGATACTAAATATATATTGTTTTTTCTATATTTTACTACTTTTACAAGTAAAAAATTAAGTGTAAAAAAGAAAATGTATTTTGTGTCGCCAAATTCCGAGAGCCATAACTTTTTTATTTTTCCGTCGATTAAGTGGTATGAGGGCTTATTTTTTGCGGGATAAGCTGTAGTTGTCAATAATACCATTTTGGTGTAAATGCGACTGATTGCAACTTTTTATTTCATTATTTGTGGGAGATTAGGTGACCAAAAAATTGAGATTCTGGCGTTTATAATTTTTCTTTTTTCGGCGTTCCCCGTGCGGGTTAAATAATAACATATTGTGATAGTTCAGACTTTTACGGACGCGGCGATACCAATTATGTTTATTTATTTATTTTACTATGCTCTAGGGGGAAAATGGGAAAAGGGGGGTTTTTTGAACTTTTAATATTTTTTTATTTTTTTTTACACAAAAAAAACAACTTTATTTAACTAATTTTTACTTTTTTTTTATTAGTCCCCCTAGGGGACTTCAACTAATGTATTGCAGTATATCGTGATTCTGTGATTCTGACAAGCAACTATTAAGCCCCGCCGGAGGCAAGGCTTAATAGGTGCACAGAGATGGCGGACCTGGGGGACTTTATTAGGCCCCCAGGCAGCCATAGCAACCATCGACCCCCCCCCCCCCCACGATTGCATTGCGGGGGGCGCGATGAGCTGTAAGAGGGGACCGCCCCCTTCTTTCTAACCATTTAAATGCTGCGGTCGCTGTTGACCGCAGCATTTAACAAGTTAAACGAGCGCGATCGAACTCCAGCGTGATGTTACTCGTTACTCTGAAGTGTCGGCTGTAACATACAGCCGACACCTGCATCGTATGGAGCGGGTTCACTCCGTGAGCCCGCTCTATACTTCCCCTACCCGGCTATGTCATAACTGTATGTCATATGTCGGGAAGGGGTTAAGGGCCTGTTCACATCAGCGTCAGGCTTCCATTCGACTTTTCCATCAGAGGTACCCATGAACGGAAAGCCAAACGGAAACCATAGCAACCATTTACATTACTATTGATTTCAATGGTAATGCTTCCGTTGCAGCTGGTTTCCATTTTTTTGGCGGAATCAACATTACGGTATTAACTACGGTATGCTTTCCGCAAAAAAACGGAAACCTTACGGAACGTAAACAAATGAAAACCAACTACAGCAGAAGCATTACCATTGAAATCAACGGTAATGCAAACGGTGGCTATGGTTCCCTGACGCAGATGTGAACGCAGCCTAAAGCGTTACTGCCGCCACGCCCCGAGCAACAGATTTTGTAGCAGTTTTTGCCCTCCCACAAACCAACCTCCACTTACCCAGGATCAGACTCTTAACAGAATTCCCCTCAAATTACCCCTGTACCGTGCTGCACATCTATATATCTCTATATAGCTCTAGATAGATTGATAGATAGATAGATAGATAGATAGATAGATAGATAGATAGATAGATAGATAGATAATAGATGGATGGATAGATAGATAGATAGATAGATAGATAGATAGATAGATACAGGGGCGGACATACCGCATGTGCAGCCGGTGCAGCTGCACAAGGGCCCCGCGTGGGAAGGGGGCCCGTTCCTCTGCTGGCCGACTCAGTTCTCAGCTGCGCGATGCTGAGGACTGAGACAGAGGCCCGTGGACCACTGGCGTAGCTATAGGGGTCGCAGCGGTCGCAATTGCGACCGGGCCCCGAAGCCAGGGGGGCCCACGGCCCCCCGCACCACATCAATAAAAAGTTACTATAGTAACTCGGGCCGCGGGCCCCTGTTACTATAGTAACATACTTTACTTACCTTCCTGGTTCCGGATCGCAGCGGAGGTCCTGACGTCAGGCGCTGTGCGCAGCGCATGACGTCACAGCGCTATGCCGCCGCGCACAGCATCGAGACTACAGAACTCCCGCCGCGGCCGAAGAGGAAGGTAAGATAGCCCTGACTGGCGGGGTCCGACTCCTGGGACCCGCCAATCAGCTGTTTTGAAGGGGCCGCAGCACTCGTACGAGAGCTGCTCCCCTTCATTCCTGTCACTTCATTCCGGTCACACTGTGAATCGGTTTCGGCGATTCACAGTGTGGGCGAGTAGTGAAATGAAGGGGAAGCAGCTCTCGTACGAGTGCTGCGGCCCCTTCAAAACAGCTGATTTGCGGGTCCCGGGCGACACATCAGCTATTGATGGCCTATCCTGAGGATAGGCCATCAATGTTTAGGGACTGCACAACCCCTAAGCCTACGATGTAGCAGGCTTAGGGGGCCCATGAGACAGGATCACAGATTGTGTGATGCTGTCTGCTGGGCCCTGTATCTAAGCCAATCACATGGTAGGCTTAGATACATGGCCCATGCGTGATCCTGTCTGCTGGGCCCTGTATCTAAGCCTACCACACTGTAGGTTTAGATACAGGGCCCCAGCACACAGTAATCTTATACTGTATAAGATTACTGTCTGCTGGACCCTGTATCTAAGCCTACCTTGTGGTAGGCTTAGATACAGGGTCCCACAGACAGTATCACACATGGGCCCTGTATCTAAGCCTTAGGGTATGTGCACAGACACTAATTACGTCCGTAAGTGACGGATGTATTTCGGCCGCAAGTACCGGACCGAACACACTGCAGGGAGCCGGGCTCCTAGCGTCGTACTTATGTACGACGCTAGGAGTCCCTGCCTCGCTGTGGGACAACTGTCCTGTACTGTAATCATGTTTTCAGTACCGGACAGTTGTCCGGCAGCGAGGCAGGGACTCCTAGCGTCGTACATAACTATGATGCTAGGAGCCCGGCTCCCTGCAGTGTGTTCGGTCCGGTACTTGCGGCCGAAATACGTCCGTCAATTCCGGACGTAATTAGTGTGTGTGCACATACCCTAACACATGTGTTACTAATCATTTTTTGTGTGTTTTCTTACAGGTTCGGTCGTTGGACTACGGCGGATTCCAGGACTACTTCGATGACAGCTTTTTTTTTTATTAATAAAATGGTTAATGAGGGTTGTGTTTTTTTTTTTTATTTCAATAAAATATTTTTTCTATGTCTTTGTGGTTTTTTTTAAACTATATTACTACCGCCTTAGTAATGGCCGCCGGCTGATTGACAGCATCCATTGCTAAGGCATGGCTTAGTGTTAGCCGGTGCAGAGGCTAACACTAACCCCCTTTATTACCCCGGTACCCACCGCCACCAGGGGTGCTGGGAAGAGCCGGGTACGATCCAGTACCTGACCATCTGTAGTGATGGTCGGCCACTGGGGTGGCCGCAGGCTGGTATTATCAGGAGGGGAAAGGCCAGATACAGTGGCCCTTCCTACCCTGGTGATGCTAGGCTGCTGCTGCTTTATTGTATCTGGCTGGTTATGAAAATGGGGGGGACGCCACGTCATTTAAAAAATAATTGGAAAGAACGATGTCGGGTCCCCCCCAATTTTCATAACCAGCCAGATACAACACAGCAGCAGCAGGCAGCATTACAAGGGTGGGAAGGGCCACTGTTTTTGGCCTTCCCCAGCCTAATACTACCAGCCTGCGGCCACCCCGGTGCCTGCCCGTCACTACAGCTGGTCGGGTACTGGTTTGTACCCGGCTCTTCCCAGTACCCCTGGTGGCGGTGGGTACCGGGGTAATAATGGGGGTTAGTGTAGACTCTGCACCGGCTAACATTAAGCCTCGCCTTAGTAATGGAGGTTGTCAATCAGCCAGCGGCCATTACTAAGGCGGTGATAATAAAGTTTAAAAAGATACAAGCACATAGAAATTTTTTTTATTGAAATAAAAACACAACCCTCATTAACCATTTTATTGAGAATAAAAAAAACGCCGTCATTGAAGTCCTCGTATCCGAAGTCCAACAACCGAACCTGTAAAAAAAACACAAACACACAAAAATAATCAGTAACACATAAAGAAGCAAAATTATTATTCTTACCTTTCCTGGGTCCAGCGCTGGAGCCGCAATGTCAGCGAGCTGGGCCCTGTATCTAATCCTATCATGTGTGATACAGTCTGCTGAGCTGTGTATCTAATCCAATCATGTATGATACTGTGCTGGGCCCTATATCTAATCCGATCATGTGTGATACTGTCTGCTGAGCCACTGTATCTAATCCTATCATGTGTGATACTGTCTGCTGAGCCACTGTATCTAATCCTATAATGTGTGGTACTGTCTGCTGAGCCACTGTATCTAATCCTATCATGTGTGATACTGTCTGCTGAGCCACTGTATCTAATCCTATCATGTGTGGTACTGTCTGCTGAGCCACTGTATCTAATCCTATCATGTGTGGTACTGTCTGCTGAGCCACTGTATCTAATCCTATCATGTGTGATACTGTCTGCTGAGCTGTGTATCTAATCCTATCATGTGTGATACTGCCTTCTGAGCCACTGTATCTAATCCTATCATGTGTGATACTGTCTGCTCAGCCACTGTATCTAATCCTATCCATAGTTTATAGGGTCGTAGTGCTATAGATATGCTATGCTGTCTCCTATACACACACTTTTTTTTGGGGCGGACACATATGTATTGGGGCTATTTCCCGGACATTTTAAGCCCTGAGGGTATGTTCACACGGCAGCGTCTGTTACGGCTGAAATTACTGTGCTGTTTTCAGGAGAAAACAGCACCGTAATTTCAGCCGTAATGGCATGTGCAGGCGTCTTTTGCTGCGTCCACTACGGAAGTAATTGAAGCTGGTTTTCCATGGAGTCCATGGAAAACGGCTCCATTTACATCTGAAGAAGTGACAGGCAGTTTTTTACGCGCCGCCTTTCGACAGCGGCGCGTAAAAAAAAATGACCATCGGCACAGAACATCGTAAGACCCATTCAAATGAATGGGCAGATGTTTTCCGACGCTTTTGAGCCGCATTTTCGGATGTAATTCAATGCTAAAACGCCCAAATTACGTCCGTAAATAGTGTGTGTGTGAACCCAGCCTTAGTGACGCCCCGGCTGCTAGTGCTGCATTGTTGGGTCACTTAGGAGACCCAGCGATGCAGCTGAAAGCGGACCGTCGGCCATGAGAAGTTTGCGGGGTGGGGGGGGGGGGGGCCCTGGCACATTATCTGCACAGGGGCCTTTTGCAGTCTGTGTCCGCCACTGGATAGATAGATAGATAGATAGATAGATAGATAGATAGATAGATAGATAGATAGATAGATAGATAGATAGATAGATAGATAGATAGATAGATAGATAGATATATGGTGAGAGCCTGCCTAAGAATTACCTCAGTGTCTTGGGAAAAAGAACAAAATAGACAAACGTCCCCGCCGTAGAGGTAATGCGTCAGTCGCACCAGGAACTACAGACCAACGACTATTCCCCTAGCCAAGACTAGAAGCAGCAGTCGGTAGCGTCCCGTACTGTACCGTTATCTTGTCTTCTCTAGGAAAGGGAATCTCATTGGCTTAAAGCCATGGCCCATATACAGAGTGGAGAATAGCTCCGCCCCTTACCAAACAACAGAAGTTTCTCGAGCCGGTTTCTACGGGACTACGGCTTCTTCGGCTTTCCAGAAAGCTCCTCCGTTGCCCGGGTTACATGGGTCGCCTTACCCACGGAGTGTCCAGATAAGGCGCGAAGCGTCAGTCAGGACGGGAGTGGAGCTGGTGTTTCTGGAATATTCCGCACTGTTCTGTCAGTTTTTGTTATTAGTATTATTAGTCTATGTACTCTCGTGTGTTATAAAGGAGGTGACTGAAAGACACACAGACGTTGTGTAATGGAGGACAATGTCGTGGTTTTGAGCAATCTGCCATGTTGTGGGACTTTATATTAGGTTCACATATTATGACACAGCCGCATATATTTAGTGCAAAGAATGTCTCTACCAGGGGTCTCAAGCACGCGGCACGCGGGACACAGAGCCGCTAGTGCAGACTCTGCTCCGGGACTCAGAGCTGGAGTCCCGTGCAGAGCGCTAGTATCGGCTCTGCTCCGGGACTCTATGGAATTCCCTGACATCGCTGCCCATATATGGACAGCGATGTCTGGGGCTTCCCCAGAGCTGGAGTCCCGGGCAGAGCGCTAGTATAGGCTCTGCTCTGGGGAAGCCTCTGACATCGCTGTTCATACATTGACAGTGATGTCAGGGGCTTCCCCAGAGCAGAAGTACCAGTGATGTCAGGAGCACAGCTGGAGTCCCATGAAGAGCCTACTAGCGCTCTGCCCGGGACTCCAGCTCTGGGGTTGCCCCCGACATCCATGTCCATTGAGCCGAATGCTCAATGAAGGGGTAAGAAGAGCCCATGATTCAGGTAGGTAAAATGCCAAGAGGAATGAGGACAGCATCAATTTGAAGAAAAAGCACATAAGCGTCTATCCCTATCCTTTCCCTAAAATCACACAAGACTCCATGGGAGATATGAACAGATACATAAAAAGAAAAGGAAAGTTCTTATAAATAAACATATAAATGACACCAATATTGATCAAAACATATAGATATAAAAGATATATATAATTTCATATACATTACATGATGAGAATATATGTGTGTATAAATAATAAATGCTAACGTAGTCACAATGCATCACATAGTAATAGCCCATAATATATTATTTCATATGCTGTGCAAATTGCATACATCAGATATAATAGCACAATATATAAATATATATAAATCATATATAATAGCACAAGAAATCCAAAAGGGTAAGTGTAAATAGTGTAAAATAAAGAAGGGACATTTATTATGTTTATTTATTCATGTTAATTTTAATATATATATTTTTTATATTTGTTTTTTTATTTTATTTTAATTTATGTTTGTAATACTGTGAGAAATGAGAATGATAGTAATAAATATGAACCATATTGAAACTAAAAAGTGAAAATGCCAAACAAAAATGTGAAAATAAAGTGAAAATGATGCAAAGAAATATGTGTGAAAACAAATATATTGAACGACAAATAATAGAGAATTATTTGAAAAAATGTGTGAATTAATGTGTCAGAAAACCTAACATTGAGTGAGTGAAATACTACACACATACACAAACGTGTGTGTGTGTGTGCTTGTGTGTGTGTGTGTGTGTGTGTGTGTGTATAAAGTGCATTTTTATAATAATAATAATATATATATTTATGTGTATATAAATATGTAAAAATCTATATAAATATATTGGAATTAAAGTGCGCTATAATAATATCCATAAGTTAAAAATAAAACATTGTTGCATAATATACTACATGGAATAAAGCATTAACATTAATGCTTATTACAAAAAAGGGGACAAATTAGAGTCTAAATAATATAAAATGTATATGATATAAAAACTATATATAAATATAAATAGGCCAAAAAGTTATGAAATATACTGCATAAAGAAACCACCAAAAGACAAATCTCATCCCCCTCGTCCCTGGATGAGCTGCTCACGGATGTGTATATAAAGAAAAAGTCATAGGCTCAAGGAGACATCAAATTAGCAGGTCACAGCAAACCCATGAGTATCCAATGGCAAGCTGAAATCAAACTAAAACAGAATAAAGATTAACCCCTTCCCCCTGCTTGCATTCTGGGCCCTAATGACCAAGCCATTTTTTACGTTTTCCGTCGTCACATTCGAAGAGCTATAACTTTTTTATTTCTGCGTCGACATAGCTGTATAAGGTCTTGTTTTTTTGCGGGACAAGTTGTATTTTTTAATAGCACCATTTTGGGGTACATATAATTTATTGATTAACTTTTATTAACTTTTTTTGGGGGGGGGGGTAGAAGAAAACCTGAAATCTCGCCCCTCTTTTTTGCGTCCTAAATCTACGCCGTTTACCGTGTGGTATAAATAACACAATAACTTTATTCAGCGGGTTGTTACGATTGCAACGATACCAAATTTGTATAGATTTTATATGTTTTACTATTTACACAGTAAAAACGCTTTTCTTTCAAAATTATTTGTTTTTGTGTCTCCATATTTGAAGAACCGTAACTTTTTTTATTGTTCCGCCGATGCAGTTGTATGAGGGTTTTGTTTTTTGCGGAACTACTTGTAGTTTTTATTGGTACCATTTGAGAGTAGATGCGACTTTTTGATCACTTTTTTTTAAGTCAGGATTATGTGTAACTTTTTTGCTTTATTTTGTTTTTTTTTAATAGTAAAGCATTTTGTAACGGGAAAAAGTGGGTTTTTCATTCTTTTTTTTCAAATTTTTTTTTATTAACTTTATTCAACTTTTTTTTTTTACTTGTCCCACTAGGGGACATTAATATGCGATCATCCGATCGCTTTTACAATACACTGCAATACTTTTATATTGCAGTGTATTACTGCCTGTCCGTTTAAAACGGACAGGCATCTGCTAGGTCATGCCAGAGGCATGATCTAGCAGGCATTCACTACAGGCAGACCTGGGGGCCTTTATTAGGCCCCCGGCTGCCATCAGAGACACAGACACTCGGTGATTTTATCGCCGGGTGTCGGTGGGAGAGAGAGGGAGCTCCCTCCCTCTCTCCAAAACCACTCAGATGCGGCGCACACTATTTAGCGCCGCATCTGAGGGGTTAAACGGGTGAGATCGATACTAATATCGATCTCACACATTCGAGCAGGGATGCCCCCAGCCCTCAGCTACCTCTGGCAGCTGAGAGCAGGGAGATTTCACGGCTCCCTGCTCTGTTTACTTACCCTAATGCAGCGCCGTGAAACGGCTGTTGCATCAGAATAAAGCCCATTAGTGGCCGCCATGAAAAGGCTAATTGGCGGTCATTAAGGGGTTATAAACAATGATAGTTTGCTAGACATATTAAAAACAACACCATGGGAGATCCTAACACCCCTTACAGGAAAGCTGCGAATCCCAAATTTTCGTTTAGGCCTGAAGGTTGCACTGTCTTCAATTTCCAATTCCATCTAGACTCTAATTTTTTTTTTTTTATTGACGTTTTTTATTTTCTGCAAGTTATACAAAACCATACGAGCACGCAGGCTCAAACATATTAAACAGTATTACCACAAAGTGTAATATAACAAATAAAGAGATTGCACATTAGTTTGTATCAAAAATTTTAAAAATTAGAATATTCATGAAGCAGTAATAAGGAAAAAGGGGACAAACCCCTCCCACCTTCTCGGGAAGAGAAAATCCTAGTTTAGTTTGGTAAGAAATTCAGCTGTCCCGCAAATGCAGACGACCCAGCGTACACTTTAAGGGCATGACCACACATGGCGGAATTCCTCCGCAACTGTCCGCATCAATGCCGCACAGAATCTGCGTTGCAGATTCTGCAGCGGATCTGCACAAAATGTGCAGTACATTGATGCGGACTAGCTGCTGCGGACTGCGGGAAAAGTGCTTCCCTTCTCCCTATCAGTGCAGGATAGAGAGAAGGGACAGCACTTTCCCTAGTGAAAGTAAACGATTTTCATACTTACCGGCCGTTGTCTTGGTGACGCGTCCCTCTTTCGGCATCCAGCCCGACCTCCCTGGATGACGCGCCAGTCCATGTGACCGCTGCAGCCTGTGCTTGGCCTGTGATTGGCTGCAGCCGTCACTTAGACTGAAACGTCATCCTGGGAGGCCGGACTGGAGACAGACGCAGGGAGTTCTCGGTAAGTATGAACTTATCTATTTTTTTACAGATACATGTATATTGAGATCGGTAGTCACTGTCCCGGGTGCAGAAACAGTTACTGCCGATCGCTTAACTCTTTCAGCACCCTGGACAGTGACTATTTACAGACGTCTCCTAGCAACGCTCCCGTCATTACGGGAGCCCCATTGACTTCCTCAGTCTGGCTGTAGACCTAGAAATACATAGGTCCAGCCAGAATGAAGAAATGTCATGGTAGTAAAACGAATACGCTCCGCAGCACACATAAGATCTGCGGACTTCATTGCGGAATTTTGACTCTCCATTGAAGTCAATGGAGAAATTCCGCCATGAGTCCGCAACCAGTCCGCCACTGCTCCGCAACAGACAGAGCATGCTGCGGACACCAAATTCCGCTCCGCAGCCTATGCTCCGCAGCGGAATTGTACGCATCGTGTAAACGAACACTGCTAAATTAAAGTGAAAGTCAATGGAGAAACGGCTCCGCTGCGGATTAACGCTGCGGAGTGTCCGCAGCGGAATTTAAGTGAAATTCCGCTATGTGTGAACCCGCCCTAAGACTTCCAACAAGTACCATTTGGTGAGCGTGAAGGGAGACACCGCCTGTTTAAGTTCCGATTCAGATAAATGCCGTATCATGAATGCCTTCCATTTTATGAAAAATCTTTTAGTGCGTTTGGTTTTCATACGTTCCGCATCTTAGACTCTAATTTTAATAATTTTTTCATCAGCGACCCACCTCTCAAATCAAGCTCTACATGGTCAATGCCTTTCACACGTAGGTCTTTGGATTCACATCTATGATGAAGAAAAAAGTGTCTAGGCAAAGTTTTCAAAAATTCTACCTTTTCAGGTGCAGTGCCCCTAGCTGACTCAATGCCATTCACGTGTTTTCTCATCCTTACTTTAAGGTCTCTTGTAGTAAGACCGATATAAATTTTAGGGCAAGGGCACCGTGCATAATAAACCACTCACTTGGTATTGCAACTAATTGGCCAGGTGATTTTGTATGTTGTTAAATCAGATGAATCCACAAATTCGTCACTTGTGTCAATGTTTGGACAAGCAATGCATCGTCCACATGGGCGACAACCCCATTTTAAATGGCATTGATGTACTTGCTTATATTGTCACAAAGGTTCCCTCTCCCAGAAATAATGGGGCGACCTGGCGGTAATTTGGGGTTCTTATGTATCTTTGGCAATAGATACAAACTCGCCACTGTAGGTTCTTGTACCGCAAGGCATTCCAATAAAGCAGCAGAGATGATACCCTCATCCAAAGACTCTCTCAGTATGTTATGGAGTAGAGCACTAAAACAAGAGAGAGGATTAAAAGTCAGCTTTTTGTAGCACGTAGTATTCCTCAATTGACGATATGCTTCCCTTTCGTACATGTCCCTTGGCCAAACAACTATATTGCCACCCTTATCTGCAGGTTTGTATAGGGTGTCTTTAAGAGATTTTAACCTTTTTAAACTCTCTAGCTCAACCAGAGTCAAATTATCATGTCTGATGGATGTAGGTATTTTCTCAAGATCTTGAGACACCAGTTTAACAAATAAGTCAATCGGTGGACACATGGCAAATGGAGGGAACTTAGTTGATCATTTTCTTATCGATTGAGGAATCCTACCTGTATCGAAGTTGTCTTGTTCACTGAGTAGTTGTTGTAAAGACTGCAATACCTCTAAATCTTCCGGTGTGTCAAAGGTGTTGTCCTCCTTTCTATGAAACCATCTTTTGTATAGCAGTGCCCAGGCAAAAAGATGTAAGTCCTTTACTGCTGTGAAGGCATCATAATGAGTGGAAGTTGCAAACGTCATCCCCATTGATAATACCCCAATATCAGTAGGTGACAAATCATGACTAGATAAATTAATTACCTTCATTCTCAAGCTGTCAGATGTTTGGTTACGACGGGCATCTCCTCTTTGTCTGTTAGGGGTATCATAATCATACGGTTGCATACGTCGCTCGTCCAATCTGTGCCTCTGCCGACCTCTTTGATTGAATACATTTTGTCTCCTATAGTCCATACCACTCCGTGTACTGCCTCTCTGTATATTATCATCGGGTTCCAATACAGAGCTCCCCGTTGATGCAGAGGGAGATCTTCTTATATCCCCACTGATCGGTTTCGGACGACGCCACCTAAACATCCGATTTGATATTTTATCATTCAAATCACGTTGAAATTTGTTTTAGTATCTTGTATATTTTTCTCCCATTTGTCCATTTCTATCTCAAGTTGTTGAAAGAAGATTTTCCAATCATCATCACTCAATATTGTTTTAAGCTGTGTCTGCACTTGTTCGATTTCAACATCTACCGTTTCAAGTGTTTGTTTATCTAGGCCAATCAATAACTCCATGAAAGTTTTAGACGATGCCCTACAATTTTCCTCCCACCGAGTGATTAAATTATCATTCATTCCATTGAAAGATGGAAACACTTGAATCCTAAGTCCCATAGTTACAAGGCCCCTTTGTAGGTATTTCTCCAAAAAGGCCTTATTCCACCATGTTCTCGTACGTTTGTGGAACAAGGATTTTAAATTATTTTTAATAGCAGCAATATTTCCACGGGTGTCAGGATCTCCCACTGTGGACTCATCTCTAAAGACCACATCTAATTTGGTCAACCAGGACCTTTCCCTGGCCTTAAAGTCCATGTTGGTGGACCTCCCAGAATCTGCAAGAAAAACAGATGATAAGAATTCTATACGAATATGAAGAACAACCAAAATCCCCTTATCCATAGGATGAAAATAAACCCATATAATCAATATATAACATTTTGGGGGGGGGGGGGGGGTGGGGGGTACACAAAGGCCCATAAGGTACTTTGTGGTAACGGTGCAGAAACCCTCTATTGAAAACAACAACCTAAAAATCGGAGTCTGACACACCAAAACATTAAAAAGGTATAAATTAATTAAAGACAATAAAACAACAAACAAGTAACCCCTTAATGGCCAAGCTAATTTGGACCTTAATGACCAAGCCAGATTTGTCAAATCTGGTATGTCTGACTTTAATAGAGAATAACTCTGCGAAAGTTTTGAATATCCAAGTAATTCTGACATTGTTTTTTCGTAACATGTTGTACTTTATTTTAGTGGTAAAAGTAGACTGATACAATTTGCGGAAATTAATAAAAAAATAGAAAAATTGAAGAAATTTTGTAAAAATTACCATTTTCCACCAATTTTTAACTGCAATATGTCACATGTGCACACATACTGTACAATTTTTTTAATTAAATATGTATTTCCATCTCTTTACTCCCCACAAATGACCCCATTTAGAAAACTAGACCCCTTAAGGTATTTATCTAGGGGTATAGTAAGTATTTTGACCCCACCGTTTTTTGCTAAATTTAATACATAGCAGGTGAAAAAAAATGTAATTTCACTTTTCTCCTGCCAGGGAGGAAGACTTCCGTATGAAGCCCCTCTCCAAGTTCTCCTTAACATAGGCGGACATGGACAGAGTCTCTGGCAAGGAGAGAGGATATATCCTACCACGGGGAAGGAATGCACCAGGGATCAGACAGTCATATGAATGGTGTGGGGGCAGTGTCTCCGCCTCCCTTTTGCTGAAGACGTCCGAAAATGCAGAATAATGACCAGGCAATCCTGCCAATGACTGAGGCAGAGGAGGCTGGACCGAACGATTCTGCACCAGGCATCGGCTGTGACACTCGGGGCCCCACTGGAGAACCTCTCCAGAGTTCCAGTCCAGGACTGGGGCATGTAGTCGGAGCCAAGGCAGGCCCAGCAGCACGCGGTTAACGGCCTTTGACAGGACATAGAACGGTAGAAGTTTGGAGTGGAGAGCCCCTACTTTGAGTCTCAGCGGTGTGAAAATGTCTCAGCACCGTGCAAAATGTCCGGAGGAACCCCTGGAAGTCACGGGTCTCTGGTCCTTGTCTCTCCCAGATAGGATTTGCCCATGCAAGGGCCTTGCCAGTAAGAAGGGAGAGGATGAAAGCGACCCTTGCTCCATCAGACGAAAATGCCCTAGAATACAGGCTGAAGTGGATCTGGCACTGGCCACGACAGGTACTTGCGTCTCCATCATAGCCGTCAGGAAGTGGCAAAGAAAAACGAGGATCAACACTGCCAGGAGGTGTAGTCTGAGGAACAGTACTGCCAGGAGGTGTAGTAGGAGGAACAGCAGCTCGTGCCTCCTGCCGACGTGCGAGAATGTTCAAGGCCTGGAGCAGAGACCGGAGGTCTAGCATATCCGCCCGCATCTCTTGAGACGTTGTTATGGTCTTGGATCGACCAGTGGGGTCCATGGCCTGAGCGTACTATCACATTGGGTTCGTGGACCCACTGGGCCGTACCGCCTTGGCGGTATGGCAGCTGGCCAACAGGGTGCAGGTACAGCACAGCACGGCTACAGCACAACACGGCACGGGATACAGGATACAGGAACAGGAATACTGGAACTGGAAAACACTAGGAGGCCATTTGCAAGACAAACTAGGATACGACAAAAAACACTAAGGCATGGAAGCATGGGGCTGGGACCTTCTTATAGCCCAGGGAGCAATCAGCTCAATTACCCACATGCGTGCGCTTTGGCTTCTCAAGTCTGGACTGAGCTCGCGAGCGCACCCTGGTGGTCACTGCGGAACAGGACGGCTGCATGTGCAGACATCTCTGGAGAGAAGGACGTCGACTGGATGGAAAGAATTACAGTTACCACGGGAAACAGCTACCACCCTGATAAATGTGTGCGAAACAGTGCAAAGCACCCTGCAGAAAGTGACTGCTGCAGATGATGTGGAGGCATATATAATCATGTTTGAAAGGTTGGCGGAGCGAGAGAAACTCCCTCTGAAAGAGTGGGCAGAGGTCCTGGCACCATTCTTAGTGGGAGAACCACAAAAGGCATACTTCGACCTGACACAGGAGCAAGCCAGTGACTATCACCTATTGAAAGCAGAGATCCTGGCTCGGTAGGGGGTTACCCTTTTTGTGCGGGCTCGTCGGGTCCATGCTTTGCATTACGAGAGGACTAAACCGCCGCGATCCCAGCTTTTCGATCTCCTGCATCTGGCACGCAAGAGGCTTCAGCCCAAAATCCTAGAGAGATGGTGGAGAGAGTGGTGATGGACCGCTACATGAGTAGTCTGCCAAGAGAGTTGTATCGCTGGGTTGCCCAGGGAGTCCCCCAGACTCTAGATCAAATGATTTCGGCAGTCGAGAGGTATACCTCTACTGAAGATTTTCTTTCCCCTGAACCAAAAGTGCGACCTCCTGAGCGAGGCTATGAGGTCCACCCTGCTGAAGTAGGAGCGAATCCGGTCCCCAGGACCCGAATGGTGGAGTTGCCACGAGGAGGGAAGCTAAAGTTTAAACCCCTAGCACCAGGCACCCAACAGGCCCAGTCTCCAATCCGGAGTAGACCTGACTTTCTCTGTTGGAGGTGCCAGCAGCCGGGCCACATTGCGGCCCACTGTCCCCAAAACGCGGAGCCGATGGATTGCAGTGCCACTCGACGATGCTCCATGTTTGCCCATTTGGCCTGCAGTGTTGGTACCCGACAGGATGAGGGACTACAGGAGAGACAAGTCCTTGTGAATGGGGCCGTTGTCACAGCCCTCCTGGACTCAGGGAGTCTGGTCACACTCATGTGAGCCACCCTACCACATGTACTGGTTAACCCGGAAAGGCGGGTGGGGGTGATATGTGTACATGGGGACACCAAGGACTACCCGGTGGCCAACATCACTATAGAGACTTACTGTGGGTCTCAGGCCCATGTGGTCGCGGTTGTAAATAATTTGATTCATTACTTTATCATTGGCCGTGACTTTCCCTTGTTCTGGGAGCTGTGGGACCACAGGTCGGCTAGGGTAGGCAGGAATAATGTTGATACTTTGTCTTTGCACCCTGTTCCTTTAAATGAGGATGGGCCCACAAAGGCAGTAGCGGTAACCAAAAAGGGGGCCGACAATTTTCCTCTGGCTGTTTTAGCAGGAGAAGAGGGTGAGCCTGCAGGTTCCGAGGCAAGTTCCCCTGATCTTGAGGTATCCCGGGACAACTTTGGAACAGCTCAACTGAGAGACCCCACCCTAAAAAATGCCTTCGAAAATGTGACTGTCATTAATGGTGTTCCGCAGGGTCGTAATGCGGATAAATGTTTTTCCCATTTTGCTCTTAATGGGGATCTACTGTATCGAGTCACGCAAATAAGGGAGACCCTAGTTGAACAGTTGCTGTTACCCGCCCCGTATAGACGTATGGTACTGGACATGGCTCACACCCATGTGTTAGGTGGTCATTTAGGTACAGATAAGACCCAGGAAAGGATCCTACAAACATTCTACTGGCCAGGCTGTTATAAAGAGGTTGCTAACTATTGTAAATCATGCCCAACCTGTCAGTTAACTACTCCTGTAGCCCACTTTTAGGAGCCAGTTAGTTCCCCTACCTATAATTGAGGTCCCGTTTGAACGAATCTTCGATGGACCTAGTGGGACCGTTGGTTAAGTCTGCCCGGGGCCACCAGGATATTGTAGTGGTTTTGGACTATGCTACCAGATACCCTGAGGCTATCCCCCTGCGAAACACCTCCTCTAAATGTATTGCTCGGGAGTTGGTTCACATATTTTCGATATCTGGCCTGCCAAAGGAAATATTGACAGATCAGGGAACCCCTTTTATGTCTAAAATCATGAAAGAGTTATGTAGGTTCTTGAAGATCAAACAAATAAGAACCTCTGTCTATCATCCTCAGTCCGATGGGCTAGTAGAGAGGTTCAACAAGACCCTGAAGGGGATGTTAAAAAGGGTTGTGGAGAAGGATGGTCGGGACTGGGATTGCTTATTGCCTTATTTGTTATTTTCTATCAGAGAGGTCCCTCAGACCTCCACTGGGTTTTCTCCATTTGAGTTACTGTACGGCAGGCACCCCCGTGGTCTCCTCGATATTACCAAAGAAAGATGGGAGAGTGAGGCGACACCTTATAGGAGCATAATAGAACATGTTGCAGAAATGCAAGATCGGATAGCCAGAGTCATGCCCATAGTAAAGGACCACCTACAGAGAGCTCAGGAGGCACAGAGTCGGATATATAACAGGGCAGCCAAAGTGAGGCAGTTTAACCCTGGTGATCGCTTGTTGGTGTTAATGCCCACAGTTGAAAGTAAATTGTTGGCCAGGTGGCAGGGCCCCTATAAAATTGTGGTAAAGGTTAGTGAGGTAACTTACAAGGTACATCAGCCGGGGAAAAGGAAGCCGATCCAGCTCTATCACATAAATTTAATTAAACCCTGGCAGGATAGGGAGTCCTTGCTAACTTTCTCAAAAATATCTGAAGATCTGGATGTGCAGATTAGAAAGGTTAACATTGCTGAAACTTTGTCACCGCCACAAAAACAAGAGACGAGTGAATTTTTATAGCATAATATGGACCTGTTTTCAAATCTCCCAGGGAGAGTGCATGATATTATTACTGACCCGAAAGTTAAAGTAAGCATTAAGCCCTATAGAATCCCAGAACCCAGGAGACAGGCCATCTCAGAGGAAGTGAAACACATGTTAGCACTGGGGGTGATCGAGGAGTCTAATAATGGGTGGTCCAGCCCCATAGTATTAGTTCCAAAACCCGACGGGACATGGAGGTTCTGCAATGACTTTCGTAAGCTGAACGAAGTCTCCAAATTTGATGCCTACCCTATGCCTAACATAGATGAGTTAATTGAGCAATTGGGGCCAGCCAGATATATTACAACTCTAGACCTCACAAAAGGGTACTGGCAAATTCCGTTGTCAAAGGAAGCCAGGGAGAAAACTGCCTTCTCCACCCCAGAGGGGCTGTTTCAGTATGTAACCATGCCCTTTGGGTTACAGGGTGCACCGGCCACCTTTCAAAGGGCGATTGATCAGGTTTTGAGTCCGCACAAAGGATACGCGGCAGCCTACCTAGATGATATAGTCATCTTCAGCACTGACTGGGAGACCCATTTGAATAAAGTTCAGTCTGTGTTAGATTCCCTCAGAGAAGCAGGGTTTACTGCTAACCCAGAAAAGTGTGCCATTGGGTTAGAGGAGGCCAGGTATTTGGGCTATTTGGTAGGAAGAGGTGTGATAAAACCTCAAGTGAACAAAATTGAGGCAATACAAAATTGGCCACAGCCCCTTACAAAAAAACAGGTGAGGGCATTCTTAGGTATTGTGGGATACTATCGAAGGTTCGTCCCAAACCTCCATTGCAGCACCCTTAACAGATCTAACGAAAGGGAAGAAGTCCGTCATGGTTCAGTTGTCCCCAGAAGCAGAAAGGGCATTTCAGGGGCTTAAGAAAGCCTTGTGCAGTCAGCTGGAGTTGATAGCACCAGACTTTTCGAAATAATTTGTTGTACAAACCGATGCCTCCAATGTTGGTTTAGGGGCAGTCCTATCACAAGAAGTGAAGGGGGAGGAGCATCCCATATTGTATCTAAGTAGGAAACTCACTTCTTGTGAGAGGAATTATTCAATAGTGGAAAAGGAATGTTTGGCCATAAAGTGGGCACTAGAGACGCTGAGATACTATATACTTGGCAAAAAATTCCGGCTAGTTTCGGATCATGCGCCCTTGAGGTGGATGTGCCACAACAAAGGAAATAATGCAAGGGTAACTAGATGGTTTCTAGCATTGTAAAATGTTAATTATAGTGTGGAACAAAGACAGGGGAAACTACATGTCAATGCCGATGCCATTTCACGTCTCCATTGCTTATCGGCTACAAGTGCCCAGTTCCCCGGCCTTGGGCAGAGGGGGGGATATGTAAACAGTCAGTAGGAAGACTGGTAAAGGGTAGGTATGTGCCACTGAGATTTCTTATCTCAGTGGTGTAAATCTCTGGGAAGTTTGTTGCTCAGCAAGGTTAGTTGGTGAGCAGGAGTTTTTAGGCGGGATTTCAGGGTCTGGGATTTAGGAATGGCTGAAGAGATTATGGGTGGGATGGCCATTCCCATACCTTCACTCCAGGTTTTGGTTCTAGAGGTTCTGAGTCTCACCTGGCCCTGATTAAAAGGGAAGCTGACAGTGTGAAGAGTGGCAGAGAGTTAGGCTGGGTTCACACGAGCATGTTACGTCCGTAATGGACGGAACGTATTTCGGCGGCAAGTCCCGGACCGAACACACTGCAGGGAGCCGGGCTCCTAGCATCATAGTTATGTACGATACTAGGAGTCCCTGCCTCTCCGTGGAACTACTGTCCCGTACTGAAGACATGATTACAGTACGGGACAGTTGTCCCGCAGCGAGGCAGGGACTCCTAGCATCGTACATAACTATGATGCTAGCAGCCCGGCTCTCTGCAGTGTGTTCGGTCCGGGACTTGCGGCCGAAATACGTTCAGTCCATTACGGACGTAACATGCTCGTGTGAACCCAGCCTAAGGAGGAAGGAGATTGTTTTTCCTCCAGGGAGACTGCGATCAACGAAACACCTAACAAAGGGCACGTGCACGCTCAGGTCGTGGCTGTTACAGGGTGAGAACTTTAAAGATTGTTTTTCCACAAGTTATATTGTTTTGTTTGTGGCTTCACCCGGTGGAGAAAAGCTCTGTACAAAAAGCACCTGTTTGTTTGGTGCAAATAAAAAGTACCCGCTGTTGTGTTTACCCCATTTTGACTGCCCAATACAGCAGCCCAAGTGGGACGCCAGCTCACAATATATATAAATATATATATATATATATATACACTACCGTTCAAAAGTTTAGGGTCACTTAGAAATTTCCTTATTTTTGAAAGGAAAGCACAGTTTTTTTCAATGAAGATAACATTAAATTAATCAGAAATATACTCTATACATTGTTAATGTGCTAAATGACTATTCTAGCTGCAAATGTCTGGTTTTTAATGCAATATCTACATAGGTGTATAGAGGCCCATTTCCAGCAACCATCACTCCAGTGTTCTAATGATACATTGTGTTTGCTAACTGTGTTAGAAGGCTAATGGATGATTAGAAAACACTTGAAAACCCTTGTGCAATTATGTTAGCACCGCTGTAAACAGTTTTGCTGTTTAGAGGAGCTATAAAATTGACCTTCCTTTGAGCTAGTTGAGAATCTGGAGCATTACATTTGTGGGTTCGATTAAACTCTCCAAATGGCTAGAAAAAGAGAGCTTTCATGTGAAACTCGACAGTCTAGAAATTAAGGCTATTCCATGCAAGAAATTGCCAAGAAACTGAAGATTTCCTACAACGGTGTGTGCTACTCCCTTCAGAGGACAGCACAAACAGGCTCTAACCAGAGTAGAAAGAGAAGTGGGAGGCCCCGCTGCACAACTGACCAACAAGACAAGTACATTAGAGTCTCTAGTTTGAGAAATAGACGCCTCAGAGGTCCTCAACTGGCAGCTTCATTAAATAGTACCCGCAAAACGCCAGTGTCAACGTCTACAGTGAAGAGGCAACTCCGGGATGCTGGCCTTCAGGGCAGAGTGGCATAGAAAAAGCCATATCTGAGACTGGCTAATAAAAGGAAAAGATTAATATGGGCAAAAGCACACAGACATTGGACAGAGGAAGATTGGAAAAAAGTGTTATGGACAGACGAATCGAAGTTTGAGGTGTTTGGATCACACAGAAGAACATTTGTGAGACACAGAACAACTGAAAAGATGCTGGAAGAGTGCCTGACGCCATCTGTCAAGCATGGTGGAGGTAATGTGATGGTCTGGGGTTGCTTTGGTGCTGGTAAAGTGGGAGATTTGTACAAGGTAAAAGGGATTTTGAATAAGGAAGGCTATCACTCCATTTTGCAACGCCATGCCATACCCTGTGGACAGCGCTTGATTGGAGCCAATTTCATCCTAAAACAGGACAATGACCCAAAGCACACCTCCAAATTATGCAAGAACTATTTAGGGAAGAAGCAGGCAGCTGGTATTCTATCTGTAATGGAGTGGCCAGCGCAGTCACCAGATCTCAACCCCATAGAGCTGTTGTGGGACCAGCTTGACCGTATGGTATGCAAGAAGTGCCCATCAAGCCAATCCAACTTGTGGGAGGGGCTTCTGGAAGCATGGGGTGAAATTTCTCCCGATTACCTCAGTAAATTAACAGCTAGAATGCCAAAGGTCTGCAATGCTGTAATTGCTGCAAATGGAGCATTCTTTGAGAAAGCAAAGTTTGAAGGAGAAAATTATTATTTCAAATAAAAATCATTATTTCTAACCTTGTCAATGTCTTGACTATATTTTCTAGTCATTTTGCAACTCATTTGATAAATATAAGTGTGAGTTTTCATGGAAAACACAAAATTGTCTGGGTGACCCCAAACTTTTGAACGTATATATAAAACTGTGTGTGTGTGTATTAGGGTTGTCACAATACCAGAAATTTTGTAGTATTGCGATTCTCAATACCAAAATTATACCAACAATAGTAATAAAAAAAAGTTATTTTATTTTCTCATGTGAGGCGCGTGGTGTTATGAATGTGGAACCTCCATGTTCCTCACATTAATAGTAATAAACTCCATCATGTTCCTCAGTCATAATGGACAACATTGGGTTAATGTGTGAGGTACATGATGGGGTTAATTACTATTAATGTGAGGCACATGGAGGTTCAAAATTTATAATACCTCGTGCCTCACATTAATAAGTGAAAGAAAGTAGTTTTTATTTTATAACATGAATGACGCTATAAATGTGTTATTACGGTCGTGACGATAACGAATGTGTATATTTTATATATTGAGACTTATTTTAATGTTTATTGTAAAAAAATGTGTGTATTATTTTTTTATTTAACATTACTTTATTTGATTTTTTTAACTTTTTTATTTTTAAACTTCAATGTCCTGACATATATCTATATACTGATAGTACACAGGCAGCTGTTAGGATATACCTAAGTATGCCCTAACAACAGGAAACATGGTCAGACAGCTCTGGGGTCCTTCAATGGACCCTGGGCTGTTTGCCCATATATGGTATGTTCCTCGATCAGACGTTTTTTGCTAAGTGTGTGAACATAGGGTTCATGCACATGAATATATTGCAGCAGAAATGCATTCCTACGCAGACTGCTCACATGATCGCCGGGATCCCGCCAGTAGGAGGCTGCTGCTGGTTCTAACTAGACCCAGCACAGCCCTAACCATGGCAATAGTCACTATAAGGCTATGTTCACACAGTGTCTCTGCCCTGGGCGCTGCAGGGAATTTCGGAAGAAAAACCGCACCAAATTGTGGTCCTGTTTTTCGGCCGGAATGTCCGCTGTGGAAAACTGCATGTATATAAAAAGAAAACATACTTACCCTCTGACGCACTGCAGACCGGCCTCCTGGGATGACATTTTATCCCATGTGACCGCTGCAGCCTGTGATTGTATAAGATTTGTTTTCTCTGAGTTGCGTTTTTGGCTGCCAAAAAATGCAAAATCTGCTATTCGTGGCAGGGTTTACCTCCCCATTTAATTAAGAGGGGAAAACCCACAACAAAAAATCAGCGACTTCGCAAATACAATTGACATGCTGCAGATTTAAAAAACTGCAGGTCAATTTCTGTGCGTTTTTTCCGCTCATTATTTACGCAGCGTGTGGACGAGATTTGTTCAAATCTCATCCACTTTGCTGCTATTGTAATGTGCTGTGGATTTTCCACAACGAAATCAGTTGCGGATTCGCAGTATTTACGCGACGTGTGATTTTACCCTAATGGCTGATTTCCCTTCTAGGATGCAGTGCAGGGACAGAAACAGTGGAAAAGTATAGTGTAAAAAAAATTAAATAATAGGTATTTTCTCACCTTTGAGGGACAGACCATAATAATAAAAAAATGAAAGTAAAAAAAAGTAAATATGACAATACTGCACCAAAAAAAAATATCTCCCCCCTGCCAATCATTATTACTCTAGCCCTGACCCAATTACCCTAAAATAGACTGATCACGAAAAAACATCGCAAAAATAAGGTCGCTAGGCCAACAAATAAAAAAAGTTATGAGATTTGCTAAAAATAGCTAAACTGTGCCTAAAATTACACATGCTCCACCAACAACCACATGTTGTGTAGAAGACCGTATTGTCCCCTAAAATAATTCTAAACCATACAGACTGCAATACATTTAGTCAATTTTTTTCATTTTTAAAGGTTTCCCAGTACATTATATAATACATTAAATGGCGCCATTAAAAACTACAACTAGCATTCATTACGTTTATGCAAATTATAATTTCGGTGCAACAAGGGCGTCTCCGTTGCAACAAAATGCTAGCGCGTCATTGCCCTGTACAACCCCCTTGTCCCTCCCTGCTGGATGTGATTGTCAGGGGCCAGGCAGCGTACTCGGCGAGTTCACGGTCCTGCTTCTTAGTCGGCGCATGCGCAGTATAAACAGTATGTCAGCCGTTGTAATCAGCACTACTGTTCATGCGCCGCTTACATCAGCCTACACTCGGAAGAGAAGGAGCTGAGGCATCGCGGAGAAGGTTGCAAGGAGGATGCCTCAGCTCCTTCTCTAATAAAAGTGTTTTTAATGCAAAGCAGGCACCCTTGGGAACAAGGAAAACACATTTAAAATCAGATTAGCATGAACTATATTAGCATACTGCTAGTTAAAAATGAAGTTCTGGTGACAGATTCCCTTTGAAGTCTATAGTAAAATACAAAATGCACTGTATATAACTGCGTTTTGGTCCGTGGCATTTTTTAGCCAATTTTGTGGCCAGTGTTGTTTTTTTTCCAAATGCAGCATTCTCTGGGTATGACGTTTTTCAGGCATTTATCCCATAGGCTACTTAAAGGACTTCAAAAACGCCAGAAAAAAAACCATGTACAACATTACCCGAATTGAAAAACGCACTTTACATTTTAATAACGCTGTTGTTTTTAGAAACGTGTTTTTGATTCAGCTTAAATTGGCTGAAAAAAAATCTGTGTGTGATGGAGGCCATAGTCTTGGTGCAATTTCTACGACTCTAGTTTTTCTGAATGCTTTTCGTAACCGTTGAGGTGTATGCGCAAGAAAAGTTCTTGATAATCTGTAAAAAAAAAATCAAAGAAGAGAGTGCCTTATGCTGCAGAAATCCCAATCACAATTAGAATAAAACGATACAGGTGTAGGAGTGACCCTGACCTTGGATGGTTGTGCGATGTCCAGGCACAACTCTGGTTGCATGCAATGAATGATGTAGTTCCAGCCGATGGTACATTAAGGCTCCACAGCGTAGTTTTGCATTAGATTCAGGGAAAAAGAGAGAGCCAAGTAGCGCTACTTCATCAAGATAAAAGAGGTCATCAAGTTTGTTAGTCGTAGTTTCAGCTTTTAATAGGGTATGGGAAAGTTCTTGGCACATATGATGAACGTATCCATATGTTCCAATTGACTTGATGTATGCCGAAATAATCCTCTTTTTGATATACGCCAGACTGGTATGCGTCAACATACCTTTTTCTTTTGACACTGTATTGGAAAGTGTAGTCTACTAGGCTTTCCTATAAAGCGGCATACAGTAAAAAAACGTATACCGCGCGGTATGTTTTTTTTACAATGGAAGTCTATGAGAGACATATACCACTGTATGCCCATACATCGGAGGTATATGTTAGGGAAATACTCCTAACATATTCCCTTAATGGAAGAGGCAGCATGAATAGATATTGATATATATTACACTAACCCGTATAAAAGTACGTAAATATAAAGCCTCTATCGTGGATATCGTATAATTACCGCTAAAGGAATATTAGTCCTGACTAAAAATCAACATGCAGGTAGATTTTAATTCTGAAAACAATAAATCACTCATAGGTAAATAACAATAAATGCTGTCCGTTCAGGAATAAAGCATAATGTCCACGTGACAATACATTTATGTTTCTCCATCATCTGGAATTCATCAAGTGGTACTTCAAAAAAATATTCGTTTTAGCCTATAATATAAAATGTATTTATATTATTGCTGCAATTCACAGGAAAATTCCACAAAAGCAAAATGTATTACAATTCACTTCTAATTGTAATAATGTTCTACCTTAGGGTAGGTATATACAAAAAAATGGGACATAGAATATATTTAAAAACACAGAAAAGGCCATACTCCCAAATTAGGTATGGAAAAACCCGTTCCTAACAGGACGCGACCAGGTCAGAAAATGCCACTGAAGGAGAGTGCCCAGGTGTGTTAAATAATGATAGCCACTCCCACTAACCTTGAGGGGAGTTGTGTGTAGTACATGAATGTAAATGTGTAATACAAACAATAAATTCTGTGTATAGTACACAAATGATAATGTGGTATGTGGAATATAGGGGACATAACTAAGTGTAGTACATAGCGGTAGGAGCTGTGAGTGATACAATAGGCGTGAGTGCAGTGTCTAGAACAGGGGTCTCAAGTACGCGGTCCGTGGGCCGCATGCGGCCCCTGAGGCTGTCATCTGTGGCCCGCGGGACACAGAGCCGCTAGTATCGGCTCTGCTCCGGTACTCTGTGAAATCCCTGACATCGCTGAACATATATGGACAGTTTTGTCAAGGTCTTCCCCGGAGCGGAGTCCTGGGCAGAGCGTTAGTATCGGCTCTGCTCCGGTACTCTGTGAAATCCCTGACACCGCTGTCCATGAATGGACACGCAATGTCAGGGTCTTCCCCAGAGCGGAGTCCCAAGCAGAGCGCTAGTATCGGCTCTGCTCCGGTACTCTGTGAAATCCCTGACATCGCTGCCCATATATGGACAGTTTTGTCAAGGTCTTCCCCGGAGCGGAGTCCTGGGCAGAGCGTTAGTATCGGCTCTGCTCCGGTACTCTGTGGAATTCCCTGACATCGCTGTCCATGAATGGACACGCGATGTCAGGGTCTTCACCAAAGCGGAGTCCCAAGCAGAGCGCTAGTATAGGCTCAGCTCCGGGACTCTGTGGAAATCCCTGACATCGCTGCCCATATATGGACAGTTTTGTCAGGGTCTTCCCCAGAGCATATTCCCGGGCAGAGCGCTAGTATAGGCTCTGCTCCGGGACTCTGTGGAAATCCCTGACATCGCTGTCCATGAATGGACACGCGATGTCAGGGTCTTCCACGGAGCGGAGTCCAGGGCAGAGCGCTAGTATAGGCTCTGCTCCGGGACTCTGTGGAAATCCCTGACATCGCTGCCCATATATGGACAGTTTTGTCAGGGTCTTCCCCAGAGTGTTTTCCCGGGCAGAGCACTAGTATAGGCTCTGCTCCGGGACTCTGTGGAATTCCCTGACATCGCTGTCCATATATGGACAGTTTTGTCAGGGTCTTCCCCAGAGCGGAGTCCCGGGCAGAGCGCTAGTATAGGCTCTGCTCCGGGACTCTGTGGAATTCCCTGACATGGCTGTCCATATATGGACAGTTTTTGTCAGGGTCTTCCCCAGAGCGGAGTCCCGGGCAGAGACGCTAGCATAGGCTCTGCTCCGGGACTCTGTGGAATACCCTGACATCTCTGTCCATGAATGGACACGCAATGTCAGGGTCTTCCCCGGAGCGGAGTCCTGGGCAGAGCGCTAGCATAGGCTGGGGATTCCACTCCTAGAGGGAGCCCCAATGGACCTATCTACTGGGGGTGTCTGTGGCACTATCTACAATGGGTGTGTATGGCATTATCTACAGAGGGCACTGTGGCAGCATCTACAGAGGGCACTGTGGCAGCATCTACAGAGGGCACTGTGGCAGCATCTAAAGAGGGCACTGTGGCATCATCTACAGAGAGCACTGTGGCATCATCTACAGGGGGCACTGTGGCATCATTTACAGAGGGCACTGTGGCATCATCTACAGAGGGCACTGTGGCATCATCTACAGAGGGCACTGTGGCATCATCTACAGAGGGCACTATGGCATCATCTACAGAGGGCACTGTGGCAGCATCTACAGAGGGCTCTGTGGCACGATCTAAAAAGGGGCTGCCTAATTTTGACATTTGCGTGTCTGCCAAACGCTGCCAACTGAGCTGCCGGACTGCATTTAGGGACACTTAAACTGTAAAAGTGGATTGTTGAAATAAGCATGTGGAGAAATCTCGCAAATTTCCGGTAAGTTTAAACCTAGCACTATTATTATAGTAATGTAGTATTGTTATAGTAATGTAGTATTATATTAATATAGTGTTATAGTATTTCAAATAACTAATTAACAATAATTTTGTAATGTATCAAATTTGAAAGTAATGCGGCCCGTCAACTTCACATTTTTTCTATATGTGGCCCTCTTACCCGGCCGAGTTTGAGACCCCTGGTCTATTTAGAACGCCCATACTGTGAGATAGTGCGGACTGCCCTGCATGTAATGCCAAACACCTGCACACCATGCTCTCCCAGCACCATGAGACCTGGCCGCGTCCTGAAAAAAGTATATACAGTGTAAGTAACCATGAAAAAACATGGGGTATTGGTTGTCGTTTTGGCCAAAAGGGTATGTTCACACGCTGCATATTTGTTGCAAATATTTCTGCAACTTTTCCATATATCTGAATGGAGTTTGGAAAAATCCATCCACATGTTGCAGACAAAAAAACATTCAGATGTATCGAATAGATTTACAGTCAAAGAAATTAGTGCAACAATTTGCCATGTGTAAACAAATCCTTGGGCTAGAGATTGTAACGTCTATGGCCGCGGTCCGTCGTTCTAACTTGCCCCTCGACGACCGTGGCCATGAACATCCTGCTGCTGTGCTGCGTCATCCCCCTTCCGCGTATCGAGACTGTCTCCAGGAGGGTGCGCGCGCTCGTTCGCATGAAATCATCATCAAATCACATGATTTCCTGGACTATAAGACGGCCCCCGCCCTTCTTATCCTCGCCTGAGCGTTGTTGTTGTTTCCCTTAGTCTGTCTTGTAAATGGTCTCCTAAGTGTTCCCCATACCTGTATCCAGTACCATCCTGGTCTACTGCCGTGCTGAGCTGTTGCCATGCTGTGCTGCATTTCCATGCCTGCTCTGCTACTCCATGCCTGACGTCTACCTGCCGCCTGGTCCCAGTTGTGCCTGCCTTGCTACTGTCTACATTGCCTCAGGTAACCTTTCTGGACTATTGACTCTGTACCATACCTGTTTCTCCAGCTGCCATCCCGCTACACGGTACGGCCCAGTGGGTCCACACCCTGCATCGTGACAGTGATCAGGACAGCATTCAGGAATTTCTTGGCCCCATACAACCAAGGAGTTTGGGCTCCACCACCCGTCATTACCGCGGGGATATATAATTAAATGTGGCAACAGGGGTGAAACACAAATTGTCAGGGGCTCTGTGGAGTGGCAGGATGGAGACAGTAGATGCTCAGGGGTTTTGTCAGGGTGCTACAGGTAGAGACTAGGTGGCAGGACTCCGTGAGGGGCACAAGAGAGTTGGTGAAATGAGTAGTGGGAGGAGCAGGAGGGAGATGCAAAATTACGGGCTCTCTGAAGGAGCAGTGAGAAGATAGTAGGTGTTTATGGGCACTAGGAGTGTAGGAGGGGTAACCTAAAAAAAATTCTCGCATCAGCAGGCTTGAAGATCTTCCACCTTCGCTGTATGCCAGAATGAAGTCTCCGTCTCCACCCTCCTCACCTGCGTAGTTTCCAGACTCCAGACCAGATGCCAAAATTAATTCAGACTTTTGACGAGACTCCACTTAAAGGGGTTCTCCAGTCCCTGAAACTTGATGGTCTATCCTCAGGATAGGCCATCAATATCTGATTGGTCAGGGTCCGACTCCCGGCAGCTCCGCCCATCCGTTTTGAAGGGGACGCAGTACGAGCATTGTTTCCCCTTCCTTCATTGTCTGCTAGTACTGTGAATCGCAGACACACTTGTAGTGGCGGTTCACACTATTACAGCCTTCTCCCATTGAAGTGAATAGGAGAATGCTGTAATACTGTGAACCACCGCTACAAGTGTGTCAGTGATTCACAGCGTGAGCAGTAAATATAATGAAGGGAAAGCAGCTGATTGGTGGGAGTGCCGGGAGTCAGATCCCGACCGATCAGATATTGATGGCCTATCCTGGAGATAGACAATACATTCTTAGGGACTGGACAACCTCTTTAAATAAATTTAGACCTTAGACCAGACTGCCATCTTGACTTACCACTCCACGGTACTGCCTCCTCTCAGTGCTGCCACACTAGTTCTTGATGTGCCGCTGGAAGGAGACATGACAGCGGAGCGAGGAGATGTAAGGATTCCCGTGTGCCACTGCGTAGCAGGGGGGAGACGCAAAGAGGCAGGTTGGAGACGCGAGGTGGCGGGGTGGAGACACACCTTAGCAGGTGTGAGATTAATCCCCATCACTCTTGAGTTCCTTTTCTCCATAACAGAATTTGTCCAGGATTCATTCATATTTACAAAAACAACCGATCGGGAGAGATTGCACATACAATGGTTTGATGTACAGAAATCTAAAATGGCTGTGGATGGAGCCTTTATTTATAGGTTCATGCTTTCACTTAACACACATTAACCAGTCAGATGATGCTAAGTACATATAGGTATACACCCAAAAATACTTCCATATAAGGTAATGACGTTTTTCCTAGTATTCCATTAGTTTGGCATGCCAGATGATGTCATTTTTACTCTTTCTTGGATGATAGGGAATACATTAATTTAAGAGATGATTAAAAAGATATCTAGATTACGACCATCGACAGTTATCTGCCGCAAATCACGTGACGATATGATATTGTTATTTGAGCGATGGTCACCAAAGCAAATGTCCATCTTTAAACCCCATTTTACATATAGAATTAAAACATTGTATTACGGCGTGGCTTAGGCATGGCGGTGTGAGGACGCGTGCAACTGCAGCTCCGGACTCACCCAGCCGAAAATCGCCCGACAGGGCATACTCACCAGCCGCCTGAACCAGCATGACAAGGGAGAAACACCGTCGGCACCTCCCGGACACATCGGGCACCCCGTCTATCAGCCAGTTCCTCCGGTCCACACAGGAAGGCACCCCACAGCGGTCCTCCTTGTCCCCTCCAGTAGGCCGCAACCAGCCTTCACCGTCGCCGCGGGGACACACCCCGCCTTCCTCCCCCTCCGGCCAGCTACAGATCGGCGCCTGCACTCGAGGCCCTGGAGGAGAGATGCAGCCGGCAGACAGAGGTCAGTGCGGGGCAGAAAGCACAGGGCCACCTCCACTGGCCCAGACAGAGGCAATCCCCCTCCTCCATATTCAGCACCAGCCAGTTCCCGGAAGCGGGGCCCCTAACTTGGCACCGATGGGCAGGGTACATGAGGCGCCACTACCAGCCCAGAGGCCGGCGACCATGCCAGATAGCCAGCAGAGCCAGGGGCTGCCGGTCATTTTCCGGGAGATCCCCTCCCCCACCCCGCCAGTGCACACAGGGGATCATCACGCAGACTTGTCCTCGGGCCCCCCGCTCTCCATGAAATGGACCCTGGCAGAACTTTGGGAGATGGTCAGGGTATTGCCCACTAAAACTGACTTGGACCTCCACCTCGCACGGCTAGAGGAGAAACACGACAGGGCCATCGGTGAGGTCGCACAAGATGTATGTGCCCTGGCCGCGAGGGTAGACACTTTAGAGCGCCAGCACTCCGTCGACTCCCTGGACATATCGGTCCTTTCCCAGTCCTTGGCTACCCAAGCTACGCAACTCTGAGACCTCTCCCTACACTTGGATGATGTCGAGAACAGGGGGCGGCGGAATAACTTGAAACTGAGGGGTTTGTCCGAGTCTGTACCCTCTGATGGACTTTACGATGCTGTGACTCACATTTTCAACAAACTCCTGGAGCGCCCACGGGATATGCCCATAGAGATGGACAGAGTTCACAGACTGGCGGGCCCCCGGAATGGAGAAGGCAACCGACCCAGGGATGTTATATGTAGAGTGCATTTCTACAAGCAGAAAGAGGAGATTGCCCGAAGAGCCTGGGAAAAAGGGACTGTCCCTTACAACGGTACCGACATCACCATCCTGCCAGATGTATCCAGATTGACACTCTCCATGCGCAGAATTGTCCGCCCATTATTGGAAGCAACAAAGGCAGCAGGCGCAACCTACAGGTGGGGACACCCATTCCGCATCATCCTCCGCAAGCAGGGAATATCCTGTGCAGTCCGCTCCCCTGGCGACCTGGAGGAAGCATTCCGGTTCTTGGAGACCCCACCAGTGCGGTTACCAGACTGGACCGAACCGCCGGCACCATTCGCTCCCAGAGGAGGCCCGTATCCGGATTATGGGTCCCGTCCTCCGATCCGACCTGGAGTGGAGCCACCCGAACCTCGGAACGTCGACCTCCACGCAGAGACCGAGGGTCAAGGCCCGTTGACACCCATCCCCCTGGACGCCGCTCGCCGCGGAGGGACTGAATGTTCGCTGACACCTTTTATGTGGACTTTTTCCTGTACTTCTTTTCGCCTTTTCCTTCTCTCCTTTTTCCATAGGGTTCCTGGAGGACTGTCAGGAACGCATTGCTGGAACTGCCATATAGACAGTTAAACTACTATGGGTCTGGGGGGCGGGAAGGTTCACACCGGTTGGGGGATGTTTTAACTGGTTCAACTGCTCTAACTGTTTCACCTGCCTAATCTGTGTCATCACGTAGGCGAAGGTGGGTACTGGGAATGTTAACTGTTGATAGGGTGAGTCCGGGGCTTCAAGGCACTTTAGTTAATTGAATCATCTAGTTGACACTTTAATTGCTGACATACTGTTACCGCACTCCGGTCTTTCCTCGTTCCCTATTAGGGTTCCATGTAGCTCTGTCGTGTTTGAAGGCTTACTGCGGGCGACACAGCTCGCGTTGAGTAGTGGAGAGGTATTGTACTCCGACTTTAGAGAGCTTGCTTTTGATACATTTGTTCTTTTTCTTCTTTATCTTTTTCTTCTTCTCCTTTCCTTCTCCTTCCCCCTCTGTACATCCCGAAAAACCCCGCTACCATGTCTGACATTACTGTTGTCTCCCTAAATGCAAAGGGTTTGAATGTTCCGAAAAAGAGGTCCTCCATTCTCCGTCTTCTGTGAAAAAGAAAAGCGCACGTGGCCTTTCTGCAGGAAATTCACTTCCGGGCAGACAGCATCCCGAAGCTCACAGACGCTAATTACACCGATGGGTATCATAGTGCATCCCCTGACTCCAAGACCAAAGGAGTCTCCATCCTGGTCTCCCGTTCCCTTCACTGGGAACACGTGGATACCTGCACAGATGAAGCGGGACGGTACCTTTTCGTGAAGGGTAAGTTGAATAATGCACTGTACACACTGGCCTCATACTATCTCCCTAACTCTGGTCAGGTGGCCTACCTAGACAGAGTTTTGAGGGCTCTGGATGGCTTTCTGGAAGGCACCTTAGTCCTGGGGGGGGATTTAATTGTCCCCCTAGACCCCGTCTTAGACACATCACGAGAGCACTCCTCCCTACCCAGGGCAGCGCATCGTCGTATACGACGATTGCTGCAATAACACCAACTTGTTGACGCGTGGCGGGTTATGCATCCCTCAGTCAAGGACTACACGTACTACTCGGCACCACACAATTCCTACTCCAGGTTGGCTTACTTTTTCCTGAGTCATGCTCATCTCCCTAGCCTTACATCATCCTCAATAGATGACATAACGATATCTGACCATGCCCTTATTACCCTTACCTTAGCTCGTCCAATGGCCCATCCTCACTCTTGGCAGTGGCGACTGAACGAGTCGCTCCTGCAGGATACGACAGTGGTCTCCGATGTACACCGAGACCTGGTGGAGTACTTTGATAAAAACGACACACCGGGGATGGATCCGTTTTGTATATGGGAGGCGCATAAATGTGTGGTGCGCGGTTCCCTTATACGAATGGGAGCCAAACTCAAGAAGGAGCGGACAGCCCACCTTAGAGACCTACTGTCCCAAATACATAGACTGGAACAGTCCCATAAGGTATCGCAGGACCGGTTATTAGGGGCAGAATTGGGGCAATTGAGGGAGCAGGTACGTTCACTCTGTCTTGCCAAGGCGAAGGCCACCCTAGTTAAATGTAGAAGACATTTTTATGAATTCAGTAATAAACCCAGTAGGACCTTGGCCCGTGCCCTCCGGAAAACCCGCTCGCGTACATACGTTCCGCACATCATAGGCACACATAATAAACGACTGCAACTCCCACATGACATTTCAGAGACCTTCCGTGCCTATTATCACTCTCTCTATAACCTCCCAAAGGCACCCTCCTCACAAGATGGCGGTAGCCAACTGGAGAAGATTCAGGAGTATCTTCGATCCTCCGGGATGAAATCCATCCCACTGGGCGATATTATGGCCTTAGTTGCCCCCATCTCCCCAGAGGAGTTGTCATTGGCACTGAAAGACTCACCCACGGGGAAGGCCCCGGGACCGGGCAGCCTGTCCCTGCCATACTATAAGACCTACTCAGACGTGCTCACACCTCATTTCATCCGGGCCTTTAATTCGCTTACCGAGGGGGGCTCCATCCCTGGGCATACGTTGAGGGCGCACATCATGGTTATACCCAAGGAGGGGAAGGACCCATCCCTATGCCAGAGTTATCGTCCTATTTCTCTACTGGATGTAGACTTGAAACTCTTTGCAAAGATTCTGGCATATCGGTTGTCTCCGCTCTTTCAAAACGTGATACATACTGACCAAGTGGGTTTTATGCCCTTACGGGAAGCAAGGGATAACACCACGCGGGCAATTAATTTAATGTACCAGGCGGCAGTCTCGTCACTCCCCACTTATTTTTGGCAATGGACGCGGAAAAGGCTTTCGACAGAGTCAGCTGGGACTTTATGTTGGCCACTTTACGACATATAGGAATAGGGACTCATATGATGTCCTGGATCTCTGGTCTCTACTCCTCCCCGTCAGCTCAGGTCAAGGTCAATGGGCACCTCTCATCCTCCTTTAGGATTACCAACGGTACACGACAAGGCTGCCCCTTATCTCCATTGATCTTTATTTTATGCCTGGAACCCTTGTTGTGTCATATCCGCTCCAACCCAGACATTACAGGTTTCGACCTGGGAGGCAGATCCCATAAGGTTGCCGCCTACGCGGACGATCTGCTGTTCTTCCTCACAGCCCCTAGAATTTCCTTGCCCAACCTGATGGCGGAGTTGAGTAGATACTCGAGATTATCCAACTTCAAAATAAACTACCAGAAGTCAGAGGCTCTTAACATCTCGTTACCACAGACTCTGGTTACTGACCTGTCGGAGTCTTTTTCTTTCAAGTGGGCAAGGGACTCACTTAATTACCTGGGAGTCCGATTTCCCAGTGATTTATCTCGCCTTTATGCGGTGAACTTTCCCTTGCTTCTTCAACGTATAAAGGCGGTCCATGACTCTTGGACGTCGGGCACCTTCACATGGTTTGGTAGGTGTGCGATTTTTAAAATGAACATTTTACCACGTATTCTGTATCTCCTACAGGCCCTACCGATACATATCCTGCACCCGTTCTTTCAATCCCTGCTGTCCCTGGTGCACAAATTCATATGGGCAGGGAAACTGGCACGTATCGCCCGATCCTTGCTTTTTCGTGTAAATTGGGAGGGGGGCATTGGTCTACCGGACTTTCTCTCCTATCACCACGCCTCCCACTTGGCACGAATCTTAGATTGGTTCCGGCACGGCGGGATAAAAGAATGGGTATCAATGGAACAGGCTTTTATGACAATCCCCTTGCAGGCACTACCTTGGTTGGGCAGACATGTTCCCCGGGTCGCGCGGACACAACCGACAATAGGCCCCACCCTTGCAGTCGCAGCACGGGTGTTTCCTCGGGTGGAGTTCTCGCCATCCCCCTCCCCGCTATTTCTGATCTTAGGCAATCCTGCCTTTCCACCGGGACTGGATAGTGGCCCATTTCAAGTATGGTTGAGGGCGGGTAAGGGGCAGGCTATACAATTTCAGCAGGATGGGAGGTCGATGTCGAGCGCTCAAATACGGTCTCTGTCGGATCCGGTCCCTTTCTCGGCATGGCAGGTTACCCAGTTGCGGCATTTCCTGGTGTCATTAGACCATCCTGGAGCGCAACTACAAGACTGCTCCTCGTTTGAACTCCTGTGTACAGGCACGTGCACGATCCGTCACTCGTTGTCCAGACTCTATTCGCTCTTGATCTCACCCTCCAATTTGCCTCCACCCCCTTACCTGCTTAGCTGGGAGAGGGACTTGGGCGAAACATTCACCCCTGAACAACAGGAATGCCTGTTCACCATGACGCATAAGTCCTCCATGGCCAGTAGATTTCAGGAGGCAGGGTTCAAGATTCTGTCCCGTTGGTATAGGGTGCCTTCCAGATTGCATGCAATGATCCCGGAGGCCTCGCCATTATGCTGGAGATGTGGGGACCATGTGGGTACAATCATGCATATGTTCTGGGTGTAAAGGATTTGCCAGACACAGCTTCTGTGTCGACGCCCGTGGGCAATCAGTTTGCACCTGCTCCTATGTCTGTGAGACTAACTCCATCTTCCACCACTCAGGATGGCAGGCTTAGGAGTGGGAGAGCCTATCACAACCTGGCCAGACGGAGCTAGCTCCCGCCCTCTGTCTATTTATACCTGCCTTTCCTGTTCCTCCTTTGCCTGTGATTCTTCTATGCTTGTTTCCTGGCTTGCTACTGCTGCTTGTACTACTCATCCTCTGCTTGTTATTGACCTTGGCTTTCTGACCACTCTCCTGCTCAGCGTTTTGTACCTCGTTCTCTCCTGGTTTGACTCGGCTCGTTCATTACTCTTGTTGCTCACGGTGTCTCCGTGGGCAGCTGCCCCGTTTCCCTAGCTTCTGTGTACGCTTGTCTGTTTGTCTGTCTTGCACTTACTGAGCGTAGGGACCGTCGCCCAGTTGTACCCCGTCGCTTAGGACGGGTCGTTGCAAGTAGGCAGGGACTGAGTGGCGGGTAGATTAGGGCTCACCTGTCCGTCTCCCTACCCTGTCATTACACTGGGACTGCCCACTTCTGACTGGGTTCTAGTCCAAGGTGTGGTGCATTTCCTCAAAATTTACGGATTTTCCCCTCCCACGATCCCCGGGCCTCTTCCTGCTTCATTTGTGTGAGGTCCCCCTGTCTTCGTATAGACGCTCGGTAGTTCGACACCTGGGCGTGTGTTCCTGCACTGTGGAGACAGTCCTGTCCTCCGACAGTGGGCATGTGGTTCGGCAAGATTCAGGAGATCATGAGAATGGAGGACCTCACGGCATCAATGAAGAGGACTCATGCCTCCTTCCTAAAAACATGGCGGGAATGGATCCGATTCCAAACAACCGAGGAATATAAGACCATCATGGCCTCGTGAATTCCCACCTAGATCCGGTGTGTCAGGTCAGCTCCCCCCCTTCCCCCCCTTTTTTCCTCACCGTTTTTCTTCTCCCTCTTACTGTCTCTGCTTTTCTCTCCTCCTTTTAATGTTCTCATGTTCGCTTCTGGAATACCATGCACTGCTGCGGGTTCAGGGTGCATTTCGGAGACTCCTTAAACATTTGTTACCAGCGACATGGTACTCTCAGGTGACCCCATGCACTTATGTGATGCTGATAACTGACCTGTGACCTGTTGAATGTTTTGCACTGCCATTTTCGAACTATGTTGTGTATACTTTGAACATTTTATGATACAAAATAACAAAATTAAAATAAAAGAATTAAAAAAAAAAAAAAAAAGATATCTAAAACATATCTCAAACAATATAATGCAGTCATTTTGATAATATTAATGCAATATAAATCTAAGGATATGTTCACACGCAGTGGTTTCAGACGTAATTCGGGCCATTTACGCCTCGAATTACGCCTGAAAAGACGGCACCATTATGCCTGCAAACATCTGCCCATTGCTTGCAATGGGATTTACTGTGTTCTGTTCCCACGAGGCTTAATTTTACGCGTTGCTGTCAAAATACGGCGCGTAACAAGACGCCCGCGAAAAAGAAGTGCAGGACATTTCTTGGGACGTTTTTGGAGCCATTTTTCTTTGACTCCATTGAAAAACAGCTCCAATAACGGCCGTTATAGATGCCACAAAAAACGTGAGTTGTTACAAAAACGTCTGAAAATCAGGAGCGGATTTTCAGACTTATTTTGCTAAGCGTGTGAACATACCCTAAGGGTATGTGCACACGAGAACTGTCTTTTATGTCTGAAAAGACAGTGTAATGCTGGGGGTAGGGAAACAGACAAGTGAGCCCTAATCTACCCGCCACTCAGTCCCTGCCTACTTGCAACGACCCGCCCTTGGCGACGGGGTACAACTGGGCGACGGTCCCTACGCTCAATAAGTGCACGACAGACAAACAGACAAGGGTACACAGAAGCAAGGGAAAAGGGGCAGTTGCCCACGGCAACACCGTGAGCAACAAGAGTGGTGAACGAGCCGAGTCAAACCAGGAGTGTACGAGGTACCAAACGCAGAGCAGGAGAGTAGTCAGTAAGCCAGGGTCAATATGAAGCAAGGTCAAATAGTTAAAGAAGCTGCAGCAGGGCCAGGAAACCAAACGAGAAGAATCACAAGCAAGGAGGAACAGGAAAGGCAGGTATAAATAGACAGAGGGCGGGAGCTAGCTCCGTCTGGCCAGGCTGTGATAGGCTCTCCCACTCCTAAGCCTGCCATCCTGAGTGGTGGAAGATGGAGTCAGTCTCACAGACATAGAAGCAGGTGCAGACTGATTACCTATGGGTGTTGACACAGAAGCTGTGCCTGGCAGATCCTTTACAGACAGACTGTTTTCAGGAGAAAACAGCTGCGTCGTTTCACACGTAAAAGCTCCTCCTCGTATTATGCGAGGCGTCTTTGACGCTCGTAATCTTGAGCTGCTCTTCATTGAATGAAGAACGGCTCAAATTACGTTGCAAAGAAGTGTCCTGCACTTCTTTGCCGAAGCAGTCAATTTACGCGTCGTCGTTTGACAGCTGTCAAACGACGACGCGTAAATGACAGGTCGTCGGCACAGTACGTCGGCAAACCCATTCAAATGAATGGGCAGATGTTTGCCGACGTATTGTAGCCGTATAAATAGGTCGTGTGAACCCAGCCTTACAGTTATTAGATTTATTACTCTGACACAAGCGATCCCAGGGGATACAGAGAAAGAGACAGAGAAAAGAGACAGAGAAAGAGACAGAGAAAGAGACAGAGACAGAGAAGATGGCAGGGAAAAAATAAAAACTAAGGCTACATTCACAGCTCTGTGAAAAACGGCCGTATGACGATTAAGTTAATTTTTTTTAACGGCCTGCTTACAATGGCCATAAAAAAAATAGGACGTCCTGTTTTTGGCCATTTTGATGGCAAGACTGCTCCCTTAGAACTCAATAGATCAGTTTTTAATGGCCGTTTTTAAGGAATTAATCCTTGTAACGGCCGGTAAAAACTGATCCTGGCCGAGTACTCTCTGGACACTGCGCTACTTTGAGTGCTGAGCCCGGGTAAGCCCTTGACATTACTGTCCATATATGAACAGTGATGTCTGGCTTTCAACAATGGAGTCCCCGGCCAGAGCATCGCAAGAACTCTGGCCTGGGATTCCGCTCCCAGACAGAGCCCCTGTAGATAGCACCCCAAAGAGGACAGGTATAGAATTCCTCAATAAACACTTTATCAACTGCAAATCCAGGGGGGTGATATACTTGGCAAAATGCACATGCCTCAAGGATTATATAGGTAAAACTAAAAGTGAGTTTGGAAGACGTATTAGAGACCACTACATCCTCAACAGAAGGGACACCACAATATTATGACATGTATGGCCGACACATGGGGGTGACCCCAAAGCCATTAAATTCCATTGCATTTAGCAAGTTGAGCCTAGCCCAAGAGGGGGAGAATGAGATAAACTGCTGCTGCAGACTGAGTCAAGATGGATATATAAAATTACATATGCATGTTTCCTGTAGAGCTACTCAATGGTAATGTAAAAGAATAGTTAAGGTCAAACACTACCTAGAGAATATCTTATGGGATGTGACTAATATAATATATTTTTTCACAGCTGTATTGTCATGACAAGTCTTTCAGATCTTTTGTATCCTTCTGACTAATGTTTATTCGAAGAGAATCTATAGTACGATATCATATCCCTGTCTCTAATGAGTCTTCTTGAACTTCTCTTAATCTACTTAAGAATGTATGGAGCCAAGATGGTAGCTAGATATCATGATTAACGTTGCTACCGATTGTTAGGTGTCTATTATAATTATTCCACTGAGGAGATAACACACATGGATATATGAGATATTATTATAGCTCCTAGATATTTGTCTCAGATTTGATGATTGAACTTACTGCGATAATATATTACATGGGAACGAATACTCAGAATCGGCAGTGTGACTGACAGAGCTCTAGACCAATAGGGATGATGCATAAACATCCCATTGATGACGGAAATAGAATCGGTCCAATGAGATGCTGGGAATCATGAAGGGTGATGACGCAAATTAACCTGTCAGTGAATGGCTATCGGACGGCCGAACCTCCGGAAGGAGAGGGTCTTACTGATGCACAAAAAGACGCGGAAAAGAAGCGTTCGCTGTCACTGCCAAACACCAATGAGTCAGATTACATATACTCCTGACCTGGGCCGGCCTTAGGGGTGTCCGAGCGCACAGGGCGCTGCACCCTCCCAGCATGTAGGGGGCGCCACTGGGCTCTGCCTCCACTTTGTGCTCTGCTGTTAAACACACAGAGTAAATAACGGCTGAGGAGCAGAAGAAGAAGCTCCACCCCCAGCCCGTCCTGCAAAAACCTGTGATCCTGTCAGCAAGGAGACATGGTGAGTGTCTGTGTGTGTGTAGTGTGTATACAGTATGTGTCTCTGTGTATACAGTATGTGTCTCTGTGTTTGTATGTGTGTGTCTCTGTCTGTGCATGTGTTTTATGTCTCTTTGTAAAAGTGTGTTCAATATTAAAGTAGAACAGACAAAATGCAGATATCTGTGCTGCCTCCTCTATACCCTGTTGCCCCCTATATGACATGCTGCCCCCTATATGACCTGCTGACCCATATATACCCTGCTGACCCATATATACCCTGCTGCCCCTTATACTCTGCTGCCCTTATATATATGCCTGTTTGTGTGTTTATATGTGTCTGTGGGTATAGTTATCATCTACTACATTATCTGTACTCGGAGAGTTATCACTGTGTTATCTGTGATGTTACATAGGACTGCATGTGAAATTGACTACATTATCTGTACTGGGTATATATGGGTATGTTTGTGAATGTGTCTTTTTGCTTGTATACATGTGCCTTTAATGTATTTATATATGTTCCTGTCTATGTATTTATCTGTGTGTGTGTGTGTGTGTGTGTGCGTGTGCGTATATATATATATATATATATATATATATATATATATATATATATATATACTGTGAGGATTTAGCATCAGGAGAGGTTGGTACACCGGTGTCTTAGTAGCCAGAGACAGGGACACCGTGCATTAAAGTTCATAACAGGGCTTTGCCTGTGTTTTATTCTTGTCAAAGAATCAGCCTCTTGTACAAGAAGGCAAAATACAAAATAAATCCTGCTCGGCTGAGCACTAACTAAACAAAATATTATCTAACTATACCAAGTGCCTTCCTACCAGGCACTGGACACAAAGTAACACAGGTCTTTACTCACATAGAATACAGGCTACTCCAGACTTAGTAGTCTCCGGTCTGAGTCAGGGGTGAGACTTTCACACACTGTGTCTGCACCTTTTTATACACAGGCTGCAGGTGCAGCTAATTGAGCAGCAGCCTTGTCCTACAAACAGAGATGGACTAGGGATTGGGGAACCCGCCCTGCTCTTCCCCAATCCAACTCCAGGCCCTTTTTCCGGCTTTTCCTTAAGCCGAGATTGGAAAGCTAGAGCTTTCTATTGCAAAAAATACTCATTCCCTGGAGCCTAGGATACATATGACAGGATTCTAGGGGAAATGTACCTTCCCTCAATGACTTTACCTGTCACTGTCTCACATACCCTCTTCCTCTGTTCGAGCCCGTGGGATCGGACACATTTAGCTACATGGCAGTGTGTCCTAGACAAAGCGTCAGCATTGCCCTGCAGTTTTCCTGCTCTGTGTTCCACAGTATATTTGAAGTTCTGCAAAGTAAGAAACCACCGTGTAACTCTTGAATTTCTCTCTTTAGCTTGACACATCCACGTAAGAGGAGAGTGGTCTGTAACCAACCTAAACCGACGACCCAATAAATTATATCTCAGGGACTCAAGTGCCCACTTAATGGCCAAGCACTCCCGTTCAACTATGCTATAGTTTTTCTCAGCCGGGGTAAGCTTTCTGCTTAAATAGGTCACAGGATGTTCCTCACCACCCACCTCTTGTGACAGAACTGCTCCGAGCCCCACATCAGAAGCATCAGTTTGGACAACAAACTCATTTTTGAAGTCAGGAGTGACTAAGACTGGTTGGTTACACAGGGCCAGTTTCAACTCTTGAAAGGCGCGGTAAGATCTGTCAGGGGCGCTGCTGTGCTGGCAAAGTTTGGAATGAACCTGCGGTAATAACCTACAATTCCTAGAAAAGCTCTGACCTGCTTTTTGGTTGAGGGCTGGGGCCAGTTTTGGATAGCCTCAACTTTGTTGACCTGTGGCTTTATCACCCCTCTCCCAATTATGTACCCCAGATACCGTGCTTCCTCCAAGCCTAAGGAACATTTCTTTGGGTTTGCTGTTAACCCCACGGCTCTGAGGGAGTTTAGTACTGCTTGTACTTTTGGTAAGTGGCTTTCCCAGTCATCACTAAAGATTATAATGTCGTCCAGATATGCTGAAGCATATCGACGATGGAGTTTGAGGACTATGTCCATTAACCTTTGAAAGGTTGCTGGAGCCCCATGTAGCCCAAATGGTAAACAAATATATTGAAACAGACCATCCGGGGTGATGAACGCAGTTTTCTCTTTGGCGCCCTCCGTGAGGGGTACTTGCCAATAGCCTTTGGTTAAATCAAGTGTTGAAAAATACCTTGAATGGCCCAGTCTCTCTATTAACTCGTCAACTCTTGGCATTGGGTATGCGTCAAACTTTGACATCTCATTTAACTTGCGGAAGTCGTTGCAGAAACGTAATGACTCATCTGGTTTCGGAATCAATACAATGGGACTTGACCACTCACTTTTTGACTCTTCAATAATCCCAAGGTCTAGCATTTTCTTGACCTCCTCAGATATGGCTTGTCTGCGAGCTTCAGGGACTCTGTAGGGTTTCAAGTGGACCCGAACCTGAGGCTCGGTCACAATGTCATGTTTTATTATACTAGTCTGTCCTGGCAGTTCTGAAAACACGTCTGTGTTTCTCTACACAAACTCTTTTGTCTCCTGTTTCTGTGGCTTTGCGAGGGATTCTGACACATACACATCTGGGTTAAGACTATAGGGGGTACTTACTGACACGAGGGTCTCTCTTTCTTTCCATGGCTTAATTAAGTTTACATGGTATAACTGCACTGTCTTCCTTTTACCTGGTTGGTAAACTTTATAATTTACATCCCCCACCTTTTCAACTATCTCATACGGCCCTTGCCATCTAGCAAGAAATTTGCTTTCTACGGTTGGCACTAAGACCAACACTCGATCACCAGAGTTAAAATTTCTAACTTTAGCAGTTCGGTTATACACCCTGCTCTGAGCATCCTGAGCTTGCTCCAAGTGTTCCTTAACTATCGGCATGACCGCAGCGATTCGGTCTTGCATCAACGTGACATGCTCAATTACACTCCTATAAGGTGTGGACTCTTACTCCCAGGTTTCCTTGGCTATGTCCAGGAGACCATGGGGTTGTCTGCCGTATACAAGTTCAAAAGGAGAAAACCCTGTGGATGATTGAGGAACTTCACGTACAGCGAACATCAAATAGGGCAGAAGACAGTCCCAATCCTTCCCATCCTTACTAACCACCTTCCTCAACATGCCTTTTAATGTCTTATTGAATCTTTCGACAAGACCATCAGTTTGAGCGTGATATATAGAGGTACGCAGGTGTTTAATTTTCAGCAGTTTACATAATTCCATGGTGATTTTGGACATAAAGGGAGTTCCCTGATCGGTAAGGATTTCCTTAGGTAAACCAGTATGGGAAAACATGTAAAACAACTCTCTTGCAATGGCTTTTGAAGAGGAATTTCGCAAAGGGACTGCCTCAGGGTAGCGTGTGGCATAGTCCAACACCACTAGGATATATTGATGTCCTCTAGAGGATTTGACTAAAGGGCCGACCAGATCCATGGCAATTCTTTCAAAAGGGATCCCAATGATAGGCAAAGGCACGAGCGGACTCCTAAAATGTGGCATAGGAGCCGTTATCTGACACTCCGGGCAGGACTCGCAATACCTCTTAACTTCCGTATATACCCCCGGCCAGAAGAATCGTTGTAAGATACGCTCTCTGGTCTTTTCGCAACCTAGATGTCCACCCAGCACGTGTTTATGAGCCAGGTCCAACACCGTTCTACGATACGGTTGGGGTATCACCAGCTGTTCAACAACCTCCCTACGTACGTTATCTATCCGATACAGCAAATCCTGGTTAACCGCCATGTGTGGAAACACCTTATCAGCCCCTGGATGTTGAGGCACTCCATTTAATACCTTAGTATTTTCCCTGGCTTTTACCAATGTAGGATCGCTAAGTTGAGCAGTCCCAAAATTGTTACGTGATACATTTAACTCTGGTATATCAGAAATTTCCTCCTGCTCATCTGTTTCACCAGCAAAAACAGCCAGAGGAAATTTATCAGGCTCAGTGGTCACCCCTACTGCTGGCACCTCAGCATCCTCGTTAAAGGGTTCTGGGCTAATTACAGCGCACACATTAATACCATCATTAACATTTACAGTGGAGGTTACATCTTTCTTCCTCCACAAGTCCCAGAACACTGGGAAGTCTCTCCCCAGGATCACACTGTGCATCAGGGACTTGACCACACCCACTTCATGGCAAGCGGTTCCACAGGAAGTCTCTAGAGTGACCAAAGCGGTGGGGTATTCTTTAGTGTCCCCATGAATTCACAGGACCCCTATACTATGTCCTCTGAATGTTCCAGGGTCTATCAGGCTGGCATGCACCAGGGTAACCAGACTCCCAGAATCCAGCAAGGCACTCACAGTACACCCTTCCACTTTTATGACACACATTTGTTGTTCAGTCTCGTAAACCGTCTCAGCAGAACAAACAGGACGTGCAAACAAGGATATTCGCCTTGCTGCATCACACTCCATTGGCTCAGCAGTCAGGGGACAATTGGCAGCAATATGCCCAGGTCCATAACACCGCCAGCACTGTATGTGGCCCCGGTACCCAACTTGAGACCCTGGTCTGGCCTTCAGTGTCTCTCTGGGATTTCTTCCCTCCGTCTGCTCCCCTTCTGAGCCACCTCCCTTAAAGACATTTCTCACCCCTCTAGTAAATGGAACAGTCTTACCGGGTGCTCCGCACGATTTGCTGTTCCTGGGGTTAGAACATCCAGGTGGTACTTCTTGGAGTAGATCCTGAGTAGCTCTGTACCTTTCAATCAGGTTCACCAGCTGTTCCGCATCTGTAGGATCTCCTTGACCGACCCAACGCTGAACCTTCGGTGGTAAGGAGCGGATGTATTTGTCAAGCACCACTCTCTCCACGATCTGCGCAGGGGTTGATTCCTCTGGCTGTAGCCATTACCTTGCAAGATGGACAAGATCATACATTTGTGATCGGGCAGGTAGGTGTTCCACAAAAGTCCAGTTGTGCACCCGTCGAGCACGCACATTCATATTAACACCCAGACGGGCAAGGATCTCACCCTTCAGCTTGGAGTAATCCTTGGCATCCTGCTCATTGAGATCAAAGTACGCCTTTTGCGGCTCTCCGGTTAGGAAAGTTGCCACCACTGCTGCCCACTGATCTGAAGATAACTTCTCTCGTTCTGCCACTCGCTCAAACACCATGAGATAGGCTTCAACGTCGTCGGTGGGTGTCATCTTCTGCAGAGATGTCTGTACCGCTGCACGAGTGGTTTGGCGCAAACCATGAGGCCCCGCTGACCTCTCCACTAAGGCCTGAATTTGGTCTTGCAAATGGCGATTAATTTGCTGCTGTTCTTTTAAGGCCAGTCTGTGGGCTTCACCCAGCAGAATATTGGTTTCAGCCTGTGCACGCATGGCTTCCTCATGCACCATTCGCTGAGTTGCGCTGGCTTCTTGCAGAGCTGTGCTTATCTTCCCCTGGTTGATATTAGCCTGAATAAGCTGTTTAAGTATTTCATCCATTTTAACAGTCTCTTTTTCTAGCCCTGTTGCCGCCTTCACCCAAGACATACACTTCCAAGCACTCTCGGGGAAAAAAAAAATTGTGTTGTTGCCCCTAGCAACGATTTTCCGCTTGGAGCAGCAAAAGTCCTTTTAAATAGGTGTATGTCTCTTTAAGACCGTGCCCGCATCGGCCACCATATGTGAGGGTTTAGCATCAGGAGAGGTTGGTACAGCGGTTTCTTAGTAGCCAGAGACAGGGACACCGTGCATTAAAGTTCATAACAGGGCTTTGCCTGTGTTTTATTCTTGTCAAAGAACAGCCTCTTGTACAACAAGGCAAAATACAAAATAAATCCTGCTCGGCTGAGCACTAACTAAACAAGATATTATCTAACTATATCAAGTGCCTTCCTACCAGGCACTGGACACAAGTAACACAGGTCTTTACTCACATAGAATACAGGCTACTCCAGACTTAGTAGTCTCCAGTCTGAGTCAGGGGTGAGACTCACACACACTGTGTCTGCACCTGTGTCTGCTACTTACCTGCAAACGCTGATGCTGCTGCAGAATCAACTGTAGCCTCTGGTGCCGATGTGTCCTCGCTCGTCCGACACGATGCAGGACCTGGGGCAGGAAGTGAGTGACGTCACAGCGTGATCTCTCGAGAACACGCTGTGTCTGTGCACTGCCAGAAGCTGGGTGTTAGCGAAAAGAAGTGGATGATGCTGATTCGTCAGCATCATGCACTCCCATTCACAACGCCCAGCTAGTAAAAGAAGTAAAAACGCCCCGATGTACGCACATAATACACGCCCAGTTGTACTTTTACTTTAAACACGCCCAGTTGTACTTTAGAAAGCCTCATTTGCATAAATATAAAAATGGTCACAACTTGGCCAAAAATGCTCGTTTTTAAAAAAAACAAAACGTTACTCTTATCTACATTGCAGCGCCGATCTGCTGCAATAGGAGATAGGGGTTGCAAAATCTGGTGACAGAGCCTCTTTAAGCCGAGATTGGAAAGCTAGAGCTTTCTATTGCAAAAAATACTCATTCCCTGGAGCCTAGGATACATATGACAGGATTCTAGGGGAAATGTACCTTCCCTCAATGACTTTACCTGTCACTGTCTCACAATATATATATATATATATATATATATATATATATATATATATACACAGTATATGTGTCTGTAGATCTATATATTTACCTGTATGTATATATTCCAGAGTGTATGTATATTTGCCTGTATGTCTAAATATCTGTCTTTATGTATGTACAGTATATATGTTCCAGTATGTGCGTGTCTATATACGTGGTTAATTTTTGGTTTGTGTAGGGGGCGGCAATAGAGAGTCCCGCACAGGGCGCCATCCAACCTAAGGCCGGCCCTGCTCCTGACGTCTCCCTGATGAACCCAGAATAGGGTGAAACTCGTAGGAGGTGGAGTTGCTCACTGCACACAGAATTTAATTTAGTCAGACTAGGTTATCCGGCTTTGAGATAGTCTATCAGGTCTGAATGCAGACCTGATAATAGATAGGACAGATATAATGCACAGTAGTACTACAAGACTAAGCATGCTAGATAGTAATACTGTCCACCAAGCCTAGTGATATATACCGTTGCCTCTTTGATACTTATATATTTGTATGTCAGTACTTGTTTCACTACAGAACATGTGATGTTCCATGTTTTATTCAAGCTTAATAAAAGCTAAGTTTTATAATTAATACTTCCTCTATATTATACTAATAATTAAAATTGGAAGTAACTAGCGGGAACCAGCCCATCAGTCGATATCTGGGAACGTTATAGAGCACCCCAAAGTAGATAGCACCCCCCACCCCCTGTAGATAGCGCCACTGTAGCTCCCAGTAGGAGCTAGTGCAGTGTAAATGAATGGGGAGAAGTGTATGACGCTGATTGATCAGCGTCATACACTCCTCTGTACAACGCCCACTTGGTCTAACGTAAAAACACGCCCACTTGGACATTAAGAAACTCATTAGCATAAAGCTAAAAATCGCTCATAAAGTGGTTTAAAAAGCATTACTGTCACCTACATTACAGCGCCTATCTCCTTATATAGGAGATAGGGCACTTATAATGTGGTGACAGAGTCTCTTTAACAGTATCACGTTTGTCCTCATGCAAATTAAATGCATGCGGCTTTTTCAAGTCTATGCTACTACCCTTGATCAGCAAGGTCTCCCTACTGTTGGGCTCTATTAGTTAAGCAGGGCAATTTAACAGCCCTTTCTGTTTGATTTATTACACTAATATATCTAATAACATCCATTCCTTGGGTCCAATTCTCATTGGTTGGCTGTTTGTTGGTGAAATAGTACTACCTACAAGGGAGGGTTTAACAAATACATCACCAGTGTAGGCTAGGTTACATAGTTACATAGTTAGTACAGATGAAAAAAGACACATGTCCATCAAGTTCAACCAAGGGAAGGGAAAAGGGAAGGAAAAATTTCTACACATAGGAGCTAATATTTTTTTGTTCTAGGAAATTATCTAACCCTTTTTTAGGTTACTGAACTTTAATATTACGGAGCATGTTCATTCTAGACACAATCTGTTTTTTTGTGCCAATTTAGGGGACGTTGGCGCTATATAATTTCCATCTAAGATTGTTGCTTTCAAAATAAATACTTACCTTATGACAGTGTTGTGGAAGTCAATGGCTCAAAATATATTAGACTGAAATTTAGACGAGTGTTCCAACCGACACTCACGCCAGGAACTTCATCCAGCATCCTAATCAGGAGATTTCATATCGATATAAGCGAGGAGGAATAACACACAGACAATGCTCGTATACTCAAAATACTCCTCTGTGGTTTATTGCCAAACTCAATTACAATAATATTATTCAAAAGGGGTGTAGGCTTGAGGTTAACGAATCTGAGGCAATGTGACAATAACTCTTAGGGTATGTTCACACGACAGCGTCCGTAACGGCTGAAATTACGGGGATGTTTTCAGGAGGAATCATCCCCGTAATTTCAGCCGTAACGACATGTGCAGGCGCTTGAACAGGTCACTTCTTTGACGCGGGCGTCTATTTACGCGCCGTCATCTGACAGCGGCGCATAAATATACGCCTCGTGTGAACAGACAAACGTCAGCCCATTGCTTTCAATGGGCAGATGTTTGTCAACGCTATCGAGGCGCATTTTTCGGACGTAATTCGGGGCAAAAACGCCCGAATTACGTCCGTAATTAGTGCGTGTGAACATACCCTTATTCATCCAATAGCATACCATGAGAATATTTCAAATGCATTATTATAATTCTTCATTAAAATTCTGACATCAGGTAACACGTGTAGACAGGTATACAATAAAGTGGTGTTAGCTGTTGTTTCCCATAGATGGAGTTTGTTGCGATAACGAGAAAAACCTTGCAATTCTAATAGCTTTATGACTGGGCGTTCAGCCAACCCACTAGCCATGGATGCATGAAGACCACACGAAGAACACATAGAGATAATATATTTCTTTGAGACTTGAGCAGAACTATGTAGATGAAAGGTCATTAAAAAAATGGAGAATACATATCTTCGTAATTCTGTATCCTGCTTGATAATTCATAATGTAATTTAATACAGAGAATAGAAGCAAATTGACCATCCATCACAACAGGCAATAGCCAAAGTGTTCTACTGCCTAAGGCCTTATTCACACGAACGTGTTATATGTCCGTGTGACAGCCGTCAAAACAACAGGGCCGTGTTTCAATGGACCGTGTGAAGAGTCTGTGAGAACATAGGACATGTCCTATTTTTTCACGCTTCACGCATCCCTCCATAGACTCTTGTCTATGGGGGATGTGTGATAACGCGTCCCGCAGAGCACGGATGCACCTCGGATGTGAAAAACTGACGTATTTTTACACCCGAGATGCGCAACGGTCATGTGAATCTAGCATTAGTGCAAGCATTGATTCAGCTACTATAGAGCTATTAGAGCTATTGGCAACTCATTTTAAATGTGGTTCAGTTCAAATATAAATAATAAAGGCAGTGTTTTATGAATAAGATATAAATTATACATTTTTAGTAAGGTGGAAAAGGTTTTATTTTGCCATCTGGCACCCAGTCAATACTATTATTCACAGCGATACCTGCCCCCCTACTGGGCTTGCAAAACCTTGTTGCTTTATTTACTTATACCTTCAATTCAGGCAGCTAAGAATTAGATTAGATGCGCTAAATTTGTTACAGCAGCTCATACTGGATGATAAATTTGGCGCACCATTAGACACTTCTATCTAACTTTTATATCACCTCTTGGTTGGCTATTTTAGTCTACTTCTTTGCAATGAAATTTCGGTGCTATTTGGTACATCTTAAACCACGCCCCTTTCCCGCTAAGCCACATCCCCTTGTCGGGTGAGTCACAAACTTCTGTTCTTTTTGGCGCATTTCATTAATAAATTTGTCAAAAATGCTCGTACGTCCCGGTGCCCAGGTTGAAGTATGGAGCGGGCTCACGCATTGAGCCCACTCCATACGCTGCGGGTGTTAGCTGTGTATTACAGCTGACACCTCGCACTAACAGACGGGAACAGAGATCACTCTGATCCTGGCCGTTTAACCACTTAGGTCGCTATTGACCATTAGAAAGAGTGGGGCCTAATGAAGGCCCACAGGTGTGCCTTCTTTCTGCCTCTGTTAAGCCCTGCCTCTTTTTCAGGGAGCCTGTAAAAATGGCAGTGCACTGCGGTACATTATTGATGATTGCTTGATCAAATCCCCTATGGAGACTATTGAAAAGTGTAAAAAATAATTACATCAAGTTTTCAGTAGTGTACTGAAAAAAAATAATAATTAAAAGTTCAATTCCCATTTTTTTCATAAAATAATGTTAAAAAATAAATAAAAGTTAACATAACTGGTGTTGCCGTGTCCGTAGAACAATATAATGTTTCTTAAACTACTCGGTGGACACCGTGAAAAAGAACATAAAAAACGTCCTAATTGCTGTACTTTGGTCACCCTGGCTCCCCAAAAAATGAAATAAAAAGTGATCAAAAAATTTGGTATCGCCGGAATCATATCAACCGATAGAATAAAGTGAACATGTAGTTTCTACCACACAATGAATGCTGTAAAAACGAAACTACCCCAAAAATGGCGCAAAAGCTGTTTTTTGCCCATTTCACCCCACAAATAATTTTTTTGCAGTTTCCCAGTTTGTTATGTGGTACATTAAATGTTGCCATGAAAAACTACAACTTGTCCCGCAAAAAACATGTCAACGAAAAAATAAAAAAGTTGTGGCTTTTGGAAGGCGGGGAGTGGGAAAAGAAAACTAAAATGAAAAAAATATGGCTTGAACTTTAAGGGCTGGAGGACGGCGCAGGAACGGGGACAGGTAAGAATGTTTTTTTTTTTCTTGTAGGCAGTGTTGGGGGCAATATCTATAGGGGGTGCTATCTGCTGGGGACATTATCCACAGGGGCATAGTGACTGGCGCTATCTACAGGGGGCATTGTGGCTGGCGCTATCTACAGGGGGCATTATGACTGGCTCTTTCTATGGGGGCAGTGTGACTGGCGCTATCTACAGGGGGCATTGTGACTGGTGCTTTCTACAGGGGGCATTGTTAGTGTGTGTGGTGTTTTACTTTACAGTGCTTCCGAATGAAGAATTTGCTGCTGGTACTTGAGTCATGACTGGCACAGTAAGAGGAACTCAAGGATGCTGACTGTACACAATGTAGAAAGGAGATGAGGCAACAGACTCACTGGGGCGATTGTTGTACGAGAATTCCGCCCAAGGCAGAAGTTGCACCAAATTGTCGTTTTGGGCGGAAACAAAATGATGGAGATAGTTCTCAAAAATTTGATTTGCCCTCTCCACTTGACCATTGGACTAGTCAAGGATCTATGATGTATTGAGGAGTCTCCTCAGAGTCATTGGTTTCGAAGGAGCGAGACAGGGCGTCAGCCTTCACATTCTTGTCTGCAGGACGGAAGTGAAGCAAAAACTGAAATTGGGTGAAGAACAATGACCATCCGGCTTGGCGTGGATTTAACCATTGAGCCGACTGTAGGTATGTGAGGTTCTTGAGGTCTGTATAGATGATAATAGGATAGATAGTACCCTTCAGCAAGTGTCTCCAATCCTCTAAGGCCAACTTGACGGCCAGCAATTCCTGATCCCCGATGGAATAGTTGCGTTCTGCCGGGGAGATTAATTTTGAGAAGAATCAACAAGCCACCATTTTGCCTTTAGAGTTCTTTTGGCCTAGTAGTGCTCCCGCACCTACGGAAGAGGCGTGCAACTCCAGAAAGAACTGCCGGGAAGCATCGGGGTGATGGAGAACAACTGCTGAGGTAAAAGCGCTCTTGAGATCAGTAAACGCTGATTCTGCCTCCAGAGGCCAAACCTTGGCGTTCACCCTCTTTTTAGTGAGAACCGAGATTGGAGCAGTTCGGAGTGAATTGCCGATAGAAGTTTGCAAATCCCAGAAATCGTTTTATGGAACGAAGACCCTGTGGTCGTGGCCATTCTAAGACGGATCCCACCTTCTCTGGATCCATCTTGAAACCACGGTCAGATACGATAGCCCAGGAAGGGCAGAGAGTTCCTCTCGAACACACATTTCTCGAATTTAGCATATAGGCAATTCGCCCTTAAAGGGAATGTGTCACAAATGAAACCTTTTTTTTTAACTGTCGTTACTTATTTCTATTATATTTTTTTATTTTTTTTAAGTTTTTTTATTTTTTTCCGTATGGTGGAAAGTATTAAAAATTTAATAATAATTTGACATGTTTTCCAATGTTGACCACCAGGGGGAGAACTTCCCAGAATTACAGCAAGGTGAATAAGGCAAAGCAACCTGACTCACAGCTGCTGTAAATGTGGGAGGGAACCTCACCCCCCCTCTCACAAGCCAGGTAAAGGTGTCTTCAAATTGCTAAGCAGTGTCCGGCAGCCATATTGGGTGTGATTCTGCAGCTGGAAGAAGTTATAGGACACACCAAAAGGCTAAGTATATGTTCACACGCTTACTAAACAAAGGGAAAACAGCTCCTGATTTTCAGCCATTTTTTAATCAAACTCGCGTTTTTTAACGGCTGTTTTTGGAGCTGTTTTTCTATAAAGTCAATGAAAAACGGCTCCAAAAACGTCCCAAGAAGTGATGTGCACTTCATTTTGGTCGGACGTCTTTTTACGTGCTGTTTTTGGAAAACTACCACGTAAAAAACGCCCTGTCGGAACAGAACGCCGTATTTACCATTGAGACCAATGGACAGAAGCTTGTAGGCGTTCTGCTTCCGATTTTTCAGCTGAAAACATTGTGTGTGAACATACCCTTAGGGCATGTGCACATGCTAACTGCATTTACGTCTGAAATGACGGAGCTGTTTTCAGGAGAAAACAGCTCCGTCATTTCAGACGTAATTGCTCGTACTCGCGTTTTGCGAGGCGTCAATTACGGCCGTAATTTGGAGCTGTTCTTCATTGAATTCAATGAAAAACGGCTCAAATTACGTCCCAAGAAGTGTCCTGCACTTCTTTGCCGAGGCTGTTATTTTACGCGCCGTCTTTTGACAGCGACGCGTAAAATTACAGGTCGTCGCACAGTACGTCGGCAAACCCATTCAAATGAATGGGCAAATGTTTGCCGACGTATTGGAGCCGTCTTTTCATGCGTAAATCGAGGCGTAAAGCGCCTCGTTTACGCCTGAAAATAGGTCGTGTGAACCCAGCCTTAGAATGATGAAAGTGAAGTGAATGACTTTTCAGTTGACCGGTTCACACGCCGTGTATTTGACATGTTTTTTTTTTGCACATTTTACGTGCAAAAAAACACATAAAAAACGCTTGATTACACTTGATTTTGCGTGTTTGGGGGATTTGTGTGTGTGTGTGTGTGTGGGGGGGGGGGGTGCTCGCCGCTGATTCTTCAAAACAGCTGATAAGCGGCTATGAAGTATCAGCGGTGCCCGTGCACACTCCGCTCTGCCACACACACACATCGGAAAAGTCTTAAAGGGGTCGTCCAGGAAAACATGGCGCCGCACCTGTCCTCAGGTCGTGTGTGGTATTACAGCTCTGTCCTATTCACTTCAATGGAGGTGAACTGCAATACCAGACACAACCTGAGGACAGGTGCGGCGCTGTGTCTCCAATCCGGACACCCCTTCTGTCCTGAGATGACCCGACGGGGGAGGCGGGTGTCAGAGCCACCCACCGCCACCACCGCAGACAGAACCACACAACTACGGCATGAGGGCAGGGCTTGTCCTGAGTGCACTGTCTCTTGTTATGGACAGATTTATAGTCACATGAACCCTGTCTGATGATCCGGTAACCTAGGTCCGATCACATGACAGAGGGGGATCACCAAAAACCCTGTGCACCCTCAGCCCGTCCATCCAGCCCTTTCCTGGTTATATCTGCGTCTGGGAAAGCTGGGTGACCACCATTACCCCTCCTACTGGAGTGTTTAGGGATGTGACTAATGAACCTCTCACACTCCAGTAGGAGGGGTAATGGTGGTCACCCAGCTTTCCCAGACCCCTGAACGATAAATCTCTCTAGTTGTGCTGAGACTGTTTGGGAATGTGACTAATGAACCTCTCAGTCTCAGCACAACTAGAGAGATTTATCGTTCAGGGGTCTGGGAAAGCTGGGTGACCACCATTACCCCTCATACTGGAGTGTTTAGGGATGTGACTAATGAACCTCTCACACTCCAGTAGGAGGGGTAATGGTGGTCACCCAGCTTTCCCAGACCCCTGAACTATAAATGTCTCTAGTTGTTCTGAGACTGTTTGGGAATGTGACTAATGAACCTCTCAGTCTCAGCACAACTAGAGAGATTTATCGTTCAGGGGTCTGGGAAAGCTGGGTGACCACCATTACCCCTCCTAGTGGAGTGTGTTTGGGGATGTGACAAATGAACCTCTCACACTCCAGTAGGAGGGGTAATGGTGGTCACCCAGCTTTGCTCTATGGCTCTGTACTGCGAAGACGCAGGTCAGAGTCACACAGAGCAGAGCAGCTGTTTGCAGGGAGAGAGCAGGCGCCATCTTGAAGACCAGCTGCACTGCAGGTAAGATGTGTGTCTCTGCATGTCCCACACTCTATCTCACAGACCCCCGCTCTCGTGACCCCCGACGGCCCCCTCCTAACGCCCCCCCGACACCCCCCCCTTGTATGAAGGACACATGATGAAACTGTACTGGGAAAGCCCTGAACGATAAATCTCTAGTTGTGCTGAGACTGTTTGGGGATGTGACTAATGAACCTCTCAGTCTCAGCACAACTAGAGAGATTTATCGTTCAGGGGTCTGGGAAAGCTGTGTGACCACCATTACCCCTCCTAGTGGAGTGTCTTTTGGGATGTGACTAATGAACCTCTCACACTCCAGTAGGAGGGGTAATGGTGGTCACCCAGCTTTCCCAGACCCCTGAACGATAAATCTCTCTAATTGTGCTGAGACTGAGAGGTTCATTAGTCACATCCCCAAACAGTCTCAGCACAACTAGAGATTTATCGTTCAGGGCTTTCCCAGTACAGTTTCATCATGTGTCCTTCATACAAGGGGGGGGGGGGGCATTAGGAGGGGGCCATCGGGGGTCACGAGAGCGGGGGTCTGTGAGATAGAGTGTGGGATATGCAGAGACACACATCTTACCTGCAGTGCAGCTGGTCTTCAAGATGGCGCCTGCTCTCTCCCTGCAAACAGCTGCTCTGCTCTGTGTGACTCTGACCTGCGTCTTCGCAGTACAGAGCCATAGAGCAAAGTCAATGGAACGGCTCCCGTTCATTGACTCCTATGCACTGTGGCTGCCGTATTCCATGTCTGTATGTGTCGTTAATCGACACATAGAGAGATGAAAAACAAAATGGCAGCCCCCATAGTGAAGTAAAAGTTAGAAAAAAGAAAAAAGTAAAACACAAACACACACATAAATAAAAGATTTTATAATAAAACACTAAATGCAAATTGATATAAAAAATATTTTTTTCGTGACACTCGTCCTTTAACCGCGAGAGAACTTGGCGAAAATGTTTCCGATGTGTCATCAAATCAGGAGAGTAAATCAGGATGTCGTCCAGATAGACCACCACACAGACATACAGCAGGTCTCAGAAAATGTAATTTACAAACTCCTGGAACACAGCTGGAGCACTACATAGTCCAAAGGGCATCACAAGGTATTCGTAATGGCTGTCTCGAGTGTTAATTGCGGTTTTATAAGCAGAGTTATAAACTCTGCGTAGATCCTGCTTTGTGAACACCTTGGCCCCACGAATTCTATTGAAAAGTTTTGAGATAAGTGGTAGAGGATACTTATTCTTAACCGTAATTTGGTTCAGGCCTTGGTAGTCGATACATGGACGAAGAGATCCGTCCTTTTTCTTCACAGAGAAGAATTTGGCTCCTGCCGGAGAGGATGACTTCTGGATGAACTCTCTCGAAGTTCTCCTTAACGTAGGCAGACATGGCTAGGGTCTCTGGCAAGGAGAGAGGATAAGCTCGACCTCGAGGTGGTGAGGCATTTGGAAGTAATTCAACAGGGCAATCGTAGATGCGATGGGGAGGAAGAGTCTCTGCCTCCTTCTTATTTAAGACGTCCGCAGAACTAGCATAATATGAAGGTAGAACGGAGAGAGACTGCGGCAGTGGCGGCAAAACAGTGCGAATCGGTGGTAGGCAGCGGGCAAGTCCTTTGGGCCCCCATTGGAGGACCTTTCCAGTAGTCCAGTCGAGAACCAGAGTATGTAGGCGGAGCCAAGGCAGGCCCAGCAGGACAGGGTTGATGGCTTTAGGTAGAACGAGGAATGTAATCTGTTCCGACTGAAGAACTCCAATTTGCAGTGTCAGTGGTTTAGTGATGTATGCGACAGGATCAGGCAAAGGTAGTCGATTCGCAGAGGCAACCGCCAGGGTTATCTCTCCAACCAACTCTAGGTGCTGGAGTTTCCTGCTTTTTGTGGACATTGGCGCACAAAATGACCTTTAAGGCCGTAATACAGACACAGACCTGAAGAGTGTTTGCACTGTTTCTCAGGTAGGACAACAGGAGGAGGCAATAGTGGTCTCTGGAACGAGGATGCCATTCTGTGCAAACCTCTCTCCCGCCGAACCTCCTGAGCTTGTTCCTTTATTTCTCATGTCGACCCAGGTAGCCAACAAGATAAGAGCATCCAGGGTAGAAGGAAGATCGTGGGCTGCTAGCTTGTGCTTGATGTGCGAGGACACTCCCTGCCAAAAGGTCGCCACCAATGCCTCATTCTTCCATGCCAATTATGCTTCCAGGGTATGGAAGGAGATAGCATATTCTACTGTAGACCCTCCTTGCTTGAGGGTTAGCATAGTGGGCGCTGCAGAGGATGTTCGACCCAGTTCCTCGAACACAGTACGGAAAGTCTGTAGGAATAGAGCTAGGTCCGAGAATTCACGTCCCTGTCGATCCAAGATGGGATTCGCCCATGCTAGGGCCTTGCCAGCAAGAAGGGAAATGATAACGGTTACCTTGGCCTCATCAGAGGGGAAGAGATGAGCTCGTAGCCTAAAATGAATGATACGTTGGTTGAGGAAATCTCTACAGGCTCTAGGGTCACCATCATAGAGGGGAGGAAGAGGCAATGAAACTGTGGATCCGGAACAGACAGGAGTGATTGACAGTGGAACGGCAGCAGGATCCGGAAGAGGAGCAGGATGTAGATCCAGTCAGGCAGTGATGGAGTTTACAGCCACAAGGAGTTGATCCTGGCGTGCACGTAGGTCACGCATATCTGTTTGTATCACCTGAACTGCAGTCTTGGATTGGCAAGCCGGTTCCATGGCCTGAGCGTACTGTCACGGTCTTTGGGTATGTGTACCCACTAGGCTGCTCTGCCGTAGCGGAGAAGCAGCTGGCTAAGTCACAGCCTATGCAAAGTCTATACAAAAGTTCGTAACACAAGTGTACCTGAGATAGTCCAGATAGTGGCAGAGGCTTCGGCACAGATGGGGCTAGACGTGGCGGATGATGCCATGGTTGGCAGATGACACCAGACGTGGTGTATACCAGCAGGCATGGCAGGTTGCGCCAGATGTGGCGGATGATACCAGGGATGGCAGATGACAACAGACATGGTGTATAACAGCAGGCGGCACAACACGACTAGACAGGCTCAGGAACCAAACACCGCACACGATACAGGTATCAGGGCACGGGAAACACTGGGAGCAGGATAACACTAAGGGACCATTTGCAATACGAACATGGGAAAACTACAACAATGCTCAGGCAAGGAGTGAAAGGTCAGGGCCCTTTTTATAGTCCAGGGTGGTCTGGGAAATAATTTATTAATTAATTACATATGCGTGCGCTGACCCTTTAAGGCCGGGAACCAGCACGCGCGTGTGCCCCCTCGCAGACATTGCAGGACAGAGCGTCCGGATGCGCTGACATCTCTGGGGAAGGAGACATCGGCGGCAGAAAGGAGGTCTGCGGAGGCCAGCAGGTAAGGAGAGGCTGCGGTCCACGACCGCGGCCATTACACTGAGCTAGGTTCTAGTGTTGTATATATGTACTGAGCTTGGTTCTGGTGTTGTATTTATGCACTGAGCTTGGCCTTGGGGCTGTATATATTTACTTTACCTTAAAGAGGCTCTGTCGCCAGTTTAATACTTCCCTATCTCCTACCTAATCTAATAAAGGCTTTGTTGTAGATAACTACTGTTTTTGCTTTTTTTTAAAAACACTTATAAGTGACAAAGTTCTGTTGTTTTTTTCATTTACGCAAATTTTTTATAAAAGCCCAACTGGACGTTTTTTTTCGTTTCACCAAGTTGGGGTTGTAAAGAAAAGTGTATGACGCTGACCAATCAGCGTCATACACTTCTCTTCATTCATGCCCAGCTTTATTTACAGCACAGCGTGATCTCGTGAGATCACGTTGTGACGTCACTTACTCCCGCAGTCCCTTCACCGGAGCGACGGGAGAATGACTAGACATCGGCAGCAGCAGGCGATGTCTGGAGGCGATGTCTGATCATTCTTCCGTCGCTCCGGGAGAATGACCAGACTTTCCCAAAGGAAACACCTCAAAAAACTCCCCATTTTGGAAACTACACCCCACAAGGAATTCATCTAGGGGTGTAGTGAGCATTTTAACCCGACAGGTGTTCCATAGATTTTATTAGAATTGGACAGTGAAAATGAAAAATGTAATTTTTTTTCCACTAAAACGTATCTTTAGCTCAAAATGTTTCATTTTCTCATCAAATAAAGGAGAAAAAGGACCCCAACATTTGTAAAGCAACTTCTCAAGAATACGAAAATACCCCATATGTGGTAAAAAGTACTGTATGAATACACTGCAGGGCTCAGAAGGGATGTCGCGCCATTTGGCTTTTGGAGCGTAGATTTTGCTGAATTGGTTTCTCTGCATCATGTCGCTTTTGCAAAGACCCTAAGGTACCAGTACAGTAGAAACTCCCCAAAAGTGACTCCATTTGGCAAAATACACCATTGTGGAATTCATCTAGTGGTGTAGTGAGCATTTTGACCCCACAGGTGTCTCATAGATTTTATTAAAAATTAAAAATTTTTCCAATAAGACGTAGCTGTAGTTCAAAATTTTTCCTTTTCTCAACAAATAAAGGAGAAAAAGCACCCTAACATTTGTAAAGCAACTTCTTCACAGTAGGGAAATACCCCATCAGTGGTCATAACCTGCTGTTTGGATACACAGCAGGACTCAGAATGGAAGGAGCACCATTTGGCATTTGGAGTGCAGATTTTGCTGGATTGATTAATGGGCGCCATGTTGCATATACGAAGCCTCTGACGTACCATAACAGTAAAAAAAAAACTGAAATGTGACTCCATTTGGTAAACTACACCACTTGAGGGACTAATCTAGGGGTGTAGTGAGCATTTTGACCCCACAGGTTTTTTTTAAAAAATTTTTTAGAATTGGCATGTGAGAAAAAAATATAATTTTTTTTTCCAATCTATTTTAAAGCTCAAAATTTAGCATTTTCATAAGGCCTATAGGAGAAAATCACCTCAACGTTTGTTAAGCATTTTCTCCCGAGTACAGCAATACCCCATATGCGATCGCAAACTGCTGTTTGGACACACGGCAGGACTCCGAAGTGAAGGAGCACCATTTGACTTTTTGAGCACATATTTTGCTGAATTGGTTTCTGGGTGCCATGTCGCATGTGCAAAGCTTCCTGACGTACTAGTACAGTAGCACTTCCCCAATGTGACCCCATTTTCAAGACTTTAGACCTCAAGGATTTAAATCAATATATGCACTCCAAAACGCATTAGTACTATGGGCTAGGTCTAAGTCAAAGACCGACCTCCCATGTGTAATCAAGATAGGCAACTCTATTTAGGTATATCGAGAACACAGAAAGAAGAGAGCTTATAGCCAGGGGAATATATTAAACATACAATATATTAGAAGGACGAGACTCTAGAAAAAAGTTTCATGGAGCAGGTATCGGTAATCTCAATATGCAGATTGGGTTAGCTATATTGTCAAAGAGGCAAAATCTCTCAAATATATTTGGGTAAATCCCGTTTCTAAGACGTGGTCACATCTCCCCCTGAGGAAGCAACACTACAGGGAAACGCGCGTTGGGGCTTTTGTGCTGGAGCACATATCGGACTATTACTGCAATCTCATATGGGTAAGCCTTGTCCAATACACTCTCTCTCCTAGTCACTACTTTAGCTAGACATTGGTAACTTGGATGCTATATTTAGTATCTAGATCTATATAAATCATGTCTTTCTATACTGGGACTTTGTGAGTCTGACCACATCTTAGAAACGGGATTTACCCAAATATATTTGAGAGATTTTGCCTCTTTTACAATATAGCTAACCCAATCTGCATATTGAGATTACCGATACCTGCTCCATGAAACTTTTTTCTAGAGTCTCGTCCTTCTAATATATTGTATCATATACATATATTTTTTATAATTGTATTTCTGTATATGTTACTAATAAATTTTGTATGTTTAATATATTCCCCTGGCTATAAGCTCTCTTCTTTCTGTGTTCTCAAGGATTTAAATTAGGGTTATAGTGACTTTCGAACCCACAAGTGTTTTATAGATTTTATTAGAACTGGGCCATGAAAATTTAAATCTAAATTTTTTTCTAATAATATGTCATTTTAGCTCAACATTTTAAATTTTTACAAGGAATACAGGAGAAAAGACACCCCAAGTAACCAAAATTCAGACTATATATATTCTTCCAAAAGTTCCCAAGGATAGACAGTCACCACCTGGATGTCCAATTATTTCAGGTATGGATGGACTCACGGATAGTCTTGGTCAGTTTGTTGATCTAAAATTGAAAACTTTTGTGAAATCTTTGCCATCATTTGTCCTGGACACTGTCGATGTTCTAACCAAGTTGAATGATTTAAACATCCCCCCTGATTGTTTATTGGTGGGATTGGATGTAGAATCCCTTTACACCTCTATACCCCACTGGGCTGGCTTAAAAGCTGTAGAATTCTACTTGGACAAATACTGACCACAATTTTCTCATCAAAATGGATATGGATATGCTGGAGTTTGTATTGACTCATAACTGTTTTTGCTTTGATGGCAAATATTATTTGCAGGTGGAAGGCACTGCAATGGGGTCATCTTGTACTCCCTCTTATGCATGCCTCCACCTTGGATATTGGGAATCGGTGGCTGTCTACCCTTGTGAACAATTTAAAAGACATGTGTTCCATTGGTATAGATATATCGACGATGTCTTCATGGTTTGGAATGGCACAGATGATCAGTTAAAAGATTTTGTGGAAGTGCTCAACTCCAATAACTGTAACATTCATTTGACATATACAGCCAGTACTCAGGAGATCAGTTTTCTTGATCTTCTTATTTGGAAACGTAACAATAAATTGGAGACCAGCACTTTCAGGAAATCTACTGCGGGCATTACCCTCTTGCTAGCACAAAGTCATCACCCCAAACCCCTCATACAGAGCATCCCTGTAGGTTAGTTTCTGCGTCTTCGCAGAAACTGCTCTGATTTCAGTCAATTTAAGAGGGAAGCAAAAGACCTCTCACTTCGATTTAAACAAAGGGGATACTCAAGAAAAAGCATAAAGAGAGGGTACAACAGGGCATTGCACACAGACAGAGGGGATTTGCTCTACAACCAGAATATAGTAAAAGTAAATGATAACAATATAAATATATCTTCTGAAATACAAAATAAAGTTCGATTTATATCCCGATATGGGCAACACTGGATAAAAATAAGTGAGATTTTGCAAAAAAACTGGCCACACTTGACCCTAAGTAATGAAATACAAAAAATGGTACGTGAGTACCCAAGCATGACTGCTAGAAGAGCACCTAACCTACGTGACTTACTTGTACGATCAGAATTTAGAAGATCAGACGTTGAAACTTGGCCACTTCATCCACTCAAGGGAATGTTTAAATGTGGTACGTGTTCTCAATGTAAATTTGTCAAAAAATCAAATGTTTTCTTTGACTATACTGGTAATAAAAATTTCAATGTGCAAACTTTTCTCAACTGTCGCTCTTCGATGGTTGTTTACTTGATATATTGTCCATGTAATAAAATCTATGTAGGGAAAACAATAAGAGAAGTACAACTGAGAATCTCTGAACACGTCAGGGATATAAAACATGGAGAAGAGAAGAGCCCTTTGGCTATGCACTTTAAAGAATATCATAACCAATCCCCAGAAGGGCTATCGTTTATGGCTATCTATCAGCTCCCGAGTGGCAATAGGGGTGGCAGCCGTGATCAGATGCTACTCCAAAAAGAAAGTATGTGGATTTATAACTTAAAAACTTTAAAACCCCTGGGTTTAAATAATGAACTCAAGCTACATATGTTCTTATGATGCGGTATGTGTCCTTGGACTCTGTTCACATGACTCTATGAGTGTGTGACCTGACTCCTTGAACCCGTTCCGCATTTTTCATGACCTCTCTCTCTCCCTTTTTTTTTTCTTCTTCTCTTTTTCTTTCTCTCTTGTCTCTCTTTCTCCTTCTTTTTCTTTTCTTCCTTATTATTTATATCTATTTTATTTAGATTTATTCTTAACTTATTTTATTTTATTTTACTTTATTTATTTATTATTTTTACTTTTTATTTTATATTATTTACATTTACATTGAAGATCTCCATTTAGACATAACCTGTTAATATGTATTGGTTAATGACAAATGATATGCCAGCATTTCAACTTTGTACATATAGGGTTAAAATACATTGAGCAATACCGATACTAACCTTTGATTGGTTGACGATCTAGTGAAATAGATGTCTAATGATATGGCTGTTACGCTCTGAGGAAGTCACGTGGTGACGAAACGCGTCAGCGCACGCCTCTTTTCTGACGTCACAGATTGAGATTGAGTAGTGTGAATACTCACCTGTGGAGCTGCCTGCCACACATGCATGATGAAATCGTACGGCATTCATTTAGATGTAGCCCGGATGGGATAAGACTTTCCGGCTGATACAAATGTGTCTT